>NC_090655.1:10000-280000 GCF_040937935.1 Hyperolius riggenbachi | reverse complement strand
ACCCCAGCCGTCACACACTGATTGCTATTAGACTAAGAGGCCCCTCCCCCATCCCTCCCACCCCAGCCGTCACACACCGATTGCTATTAGACTAAGAGGCCCCTCCTCCATTCCTCCCACCCCAGCTGTCACACACTGATTGCTATTACACTAAGAGGCACCTCCCCCATCCCTCCCACCCCAGCCGTCACACACTGATTGCTATTACACTAAGAGGCCCCTCCTCCATCCCTCCCACTCCAGCCGTCACACACTGATTGCTATTAGACTAAGAGGCCCCTCCCCCATCCCTCCCACCCCAGCCATCACACACTGATTGCTATTAGACTGAGAGGCACCCCAGGGCCCCCAACACCTTTATCTCTAGTTATCTGGCTTGCAGTCACTGCCATGTATCCCCTTTTCTTATTTCTCTCTGCTTCATACACAATAAGGGAATGATAGCTGAGTGAGTTGTGCGCCCCTCCTACACTGCACCCTGAGGCTGGAGCCTCTCTTGCCTCTGCCTCAGCCCTGTGCCCCCTCCCACACTGCGCCCTGAGGCTGGAGCCTCTCTCGCCTCTGCCTGGCCCTGCGCCCTGCACCCCCTCCTACACTGCGCCCTGAGGCTGGAGCCTCTCTTGCCTCTGCCTCAGCCCCGCCCTGCACCTCCTCCTACACTGCGCCCTGAGGGTGGAGCCTCTCTCTGCCTCGGCCCCACCCTGCACCCCTCCTACACTGCGCCCTGAGGGTGGAGCCTCTCTCGCCTCTGCCTGGCCCTGCGCCCCCTCCTACACTGCGCCCTGAGGCTGGAGCCTCTCTTACCTCTGCCTCAGACCCGCCCTGCACCTCCTCCCACACTGCGCCCTGAGGGTGGAGCCTCTCTCGTCTCTGCCTCGGCCCCGCCCTGCACCCCTCCTACACTGCGCCCTGAGGGTGGAGCCTCTCTCGCCTCTGCCTGTCCCTGTGCCCCCCTCCTACACTTCCTACACTGTGCCCTGAGGCTGGAGCCTCTCTTGCCTCGGCCCCACCCTGCACCCCCTCCTACACTGCACCCTGAAGCTGGAGCCTCTCTTGCCTCTGCCTGGCCCTGAGCCCCTTCCTACACTGCGCCCTGAGGCTGGAGCCTCTCTTGCCTTGGCCCCACCCTGTGCCACCTCCTACACATCGCCCTGAGGCTGGAACCTCTCTCGCCTCTGCCTGTCCCTGTGCCCCCCTCCTACACTGCGCCCTGAGGCTGGAGCCTCTCTTGCCTCGGCCCCACCCTGCACCCCCTCCTACACTGCACCCTGAAGCTGGAGCCTCTCTCGCCTCTGCCTGGCCCTGAGCCCCTTCCTACACTGCGCCCTGAGGCTGGAGCCTCTCTTGCCTTGGCCCCACCCTGTGCCACCTCCTACACATCGCCCTGAGGCTGGAACCTCTCTCGCCTCTGCCTGGCCCTGAGCCCCTTCCTACACTGCGCCCTGAGGTTGGAGCCTCTCTCGCCTCTGCCTGGCCATGGGCCCCCCTCCTACACTGCGCCCTGAGGCTGTAGCCTCTTTCCTCGGCCCCACCCTGTGCCCCCTCCTACACAGCGCCCTGAGGCTGGAACCTCTCTCACCTCTGCCTGGCCTTGCCTCCCCTCCTACACTGCGCCCTGAGGCTGGAGCCTCTCTTGCCTCTGCCTGGCCCTGCGCCCCCTCCTACACTCTGCCCTGAGGCTGGAGACTCTCTTGCCTCTGCCTGGCCCTGCGCCCCCTCCTACACTGCGCCCTGAGGCTGGAGTCTCTCTCACCTCTGCCTGGCCCTGAGCCCCTTCCTACACTGCGCCCTGAGGCTGGAGCCTCTCTCACCTCTGCCTGACCCTGCGCCCCCTCCTACACTGCGCCCTGAGGCTGGAGCCTCTCTCGCCTCTGCCTGGCCCTGAGCCCCTTCCTACACTGCGCCCTGAGGCTGGAGACTCTCTTGCCTCTGCCTGGCCCTGAGCCCCTTCCTACACTGCGCCCTGAGGCTGGAGCCTCTCTCACCTCTGCCTTGGCCCTGCGCCCCCTCCTACACTGCGCCCTGAGGCTGGAGCCTTTCTTGCCTCGGCCCGGCCATCGCTGCAGATCGCGCAATAAGCCCTGACCCAGAATTCACTTCCTGGGCGACCTCGTCACGTTTTCTGATCGTTCCTCTTAAATACAACTCGCCCCGAGAAAATAACGCCTATTTTTAGAAGCCTGATTTATTTTCATCCTGATTTCTAGAGATCTTAACCCCCCCCCCCCCCCCCCCTGCCAGGGGCCGCATATGCAAATGAAGCATAACTAGCAATTAAGTATTAATGATGAGTAAAAGGTTCCACTGATGGAGGAAATGGGAAAATTATCTGGCAGATCTGCAGTGATTCGTGTGTCATCATGTCCTCAAATTATATCACCCAACTTCTCACCTCTTTATATAAATAGTATAACTTATATACAAATAGTATAACTTATATACTCCATGTATGGATTTAAAAAGTATAACTTCTATACGCCATGTGTATAAATAGTATAACTTATATTCCATGCAGTGTTCTCCCCAGAATTTTTTTCCAGCCGGGTGGCATGAAAAAGAAGCCGGGTGGGAAATTATGATCACGATGGGTGGGGAAAGAGGCTGATGTCTGCTACTACTAGGTGAGAATGGACAGGGAGGATCATGCAGGGGAGAAGAGTAGGTGGAGCACGCTGGTTGTTACCTGGTGAGGTAATCATGCTAGGCATTTCCGATAGGGAGAGAGGATTACACTAAGTGATGCTAATGGAGAAAGGCATCTTGCACTGAATGTTTTGATGTGCAATTGGATAAAGTGCTGCCAAAGTCGGATTCATACCAGAAAGGAGCTGTAGACAGGGTGACTAATTTAGGCCCAAAACCACACATCCCCACAGACTGTTTTGTTATCTAACTCAAAACGTCTCACAATAGTTTTGGCTGTCATAGCAGTAGCAAACCCAGTGTAGACATGCTTGTTGTTTGTCTATGGCTAAACAGCATGCACTACAAAGGAAAATAAAAGTGCTTGGGGGTTTCTGCTGTGGCTTCTCCCCTTAAAAATCAAGCACTGGTAAACAAACATACATACTGTATACAGGAAATACAGTATATAGAGGACAGAGGGGGTTGAGTAGAAGAAGTGAATATAAGGAATAGGTGTGAGTGTCTGGGAGGGAGATAGATTCTTTGAGGGACAGAGAGTGTGTGTGAAAAGGACTGGGAAAGGGGAAAGAAAAAAAGAGGGAGAAAGTGTGTGAGAGAGAAATGTGTAAGAGGGAGACAGACTAATGCAGAAAAGAAAATGTTTGTGAGTGCAGGAAGTCTGCAGACTGATGTCCAGGATAGCTAGCTATGTAACGTCTCTGGCAGAGCAGTGGGGGAAGGGAAGCAGTAGTCGCTGTAAAGTTGTTTAATACCTGTCTCGGTAACACAGAGACGGCAGCTGAAAGTCATCACAAGGATTCCCTGCTTTACTGCTATCATTACTGCTATCAGATAACCATCTGCCCTGCTGCTGCTCTCCCCGGCATGAACGAGCTTTAAGCAGGCCATACACTGGCCCGATTTGCGCCCGTTTCGACAGCAGATTCGATCACTGGGATCGAATCTGCTGCCAATCGTTCACGCTACACGCCGAATTTCGATCCATTTCGTCCGATCCCGTCGATCGTGCCGTGCGGAAAATTACCATCGATCGCCCGCGGGTAAAGAGCGCATCGCTAGCGGCGTTCGAGTGCCCGACGACCGACGCAATAGAGCCCGCATACATTACCTGCTCCGCCGGCGCGACTGCAGTCTCCCAGTCACCGCTGCTCTGTCTCCGCGCTGGTCTCCAGGTCCGGCATGCCTCACTTCTTCTAGCCCGGCAGTAGAGCGCCCTCTACTGTTTAAACTTCCTGCCGGGCTAGAAGAAGTGAGGCATGCCGGACCTGGAGACCAGAGCGCAGACGGAGCAGCGGTGACCGGGAGACTGCAGTCGCGCCGGCGGAGCAGGTAATGTATGCGGGCGGGCGGGGGCAGCAGCAGCAGCACCACCACCACAGATTGTGAACGGTTTCAGGCTGAAATCGGTTCACAATCTGTTTGCTGTAAAGGTAGCCATACGATCCCTCTCTGATCAGATTCGATCAGAGAGGGATCTATCTGTTGGTCGAATCTGATGGCAAATCGACCAGTGTATGGCCACCTTTACTCCACGCTGTTCTCTATGTGCTGTGACCTCTGATCGGGGGAGGCTGGGGCACGTGCTGGGAAATGTCCTGCATGATGGGAAGACAGGAGGAGGAGAGCCCGTCCTCTGCACTACTCAGGCAGATCAGTGGCTCACCAGATGGAACACAGTAAGCCCAAGTCCTCAGTTCTTTCTCTGTGTGCTCCGACTCCTTCAAAGCTCCCGCGGTCTGGCTTGTAATGTCAGGAGCTGAGAAGGAGGGCGGAGATTGTGTCAGAGTGACAGCGGCCAGCTCCAATGCCACAGCCGCTGAGCACAGTGATGTGCTGGACGAGTGTGGAGAACGTTAAACACGCTGCTGACAGGGAGTAGTTATCACAGCAGCCGGGCGGGGACTGACCACCAGCCGGGCGCTCCGCCCAGTTAAAAGGCTCTGGGGAGAACACTGCCATGTATATAAATAGTATAACTTATATTCCATGTATATAAATAGTATAATTTATATACTCTATGTACTGTATATAAATAGTATTACTTACATTCCATGTATATAAATAGTACAACGTACAGTATATAATCCAAGTATATAAATAGTATAAGTTATTTATACTCCATGTGTATAAATCGTATAATTTATATGCTCCATGGATATAAATAGCATAACTTATATACGGTACTCCATGTATATAAATAGTATAATTTATATACTCAATGTATATAAATAGTATAGCTTATATACCCAATGTATATACATAATATAACTTATATACTCCATGGATATAAATAATATAACTTATATACTCCGTGGATATAAATAGTATAATTTATATGTTTATAATTAGTATAACTTATATACGCAATGTATATAAATAGTATAACTTATATGCTCAATGTATATAAATAATACAACTTATACTCCATATATATAAATGTATAACTTATATACTCAATGTGTATAAATAGTATAACTTATATACCCCATGGATATAAATAGTATAACTTATATACTCAATGTGTATAAATAGTATAACTTATATACTTAATGTATGTCACCCTAACACAGCCTAACCCTAACCTCGCCCTAACGCAGCCTGACCCTAACCTCACCCTAACACAGCCTAACCCTAAACTCACCCTAACACAACCTGACCCTAACACAGCCTAACCCTAACCTCACCCTAACACAGCTTAACCCTAACCTCACTCTAATGCAGCCTAACCCTAACCTCACCCTAACACAGCTTAACCCTAACCTCACTCTAATGCAGCCTAACCCTAACCTCACCCTAACACAGCCTAACCCTAACCTCACTCTAATGCAGCCTAACCCTAACCTCACCCTAACACAGCCTAACCCTAACCTCACCCTAACATAACCTGACCCTAACACAGCCTAACCCTAACCTCGCCGTAACGCAGCCTGACCCTAACCTCACCCTAACACAGCCTAACCCTAAACTCACCCTAACACAGCCTAACCCTAAACTCACCCTAACACAACCTGACCCTAACACAGCCTAACCCTAACCTCACCCTAACACAGCTTATCCCTAACCTCACTCTAATGCAGCCTAACCCTAACCTCACCCTAACACAGCCTAACCCTAACCTCACCCTAACACAGCCTAACCCTAACCTCACTCTAATGCAGCCTAACCCTAACCTCACCCTAACACAGCCTAACCCTAACCTCACCCTAACACAACCTGACCCTAACACAGCCTAACCCTAACCTTTCCCTAACGCAGTCTGACCCTAACCATAACACAGACTAACTCTAACCTCACCCTAACACAACCTGACCCTAACCTCACCCTAACACAGCCTAACCCTAACCTCACCCTAACACAGCCTAACCTCACCATAACACAGCCTAACCCTAACCTCACCCAATTTATATGCTCAATGTATATAAATAATACAACTTATACTCCATATATATAAATGTATAACTTATATACTCAATGTGTATAAATAGTATAACTTATATACTCCATGGATATAAATAGTATAATTTATATACTCAATGTGTATAAATAGTATAACTTATATACTCCATGGATATAAATAGTATAACTTATATACAGAGCTGGGACAAGGTCCTCCTGCACCCAAGGCTGTGACACCAAAGTGCGCCCCTCCATCCCTCCCACCCCAGCTGTCACACACTGATTGCTATTAGACTAAGAGGGCCACAGGGCCCACAACCTCCCCAACACCTTAATATCTAGTTATCTGGCTTGCAGTCACTGCTATGTATCCCCTTTTCTTATTTCTTTTTGCTTCATACACAATTAGGAATGATAGCTGAATGAATTGTGCGCCCCCTCCTATACTGCGCCCTGAGGCTGGAGCCTCTCCATCCTATGCCTCGGCCCGGCCCTGCTTATATACTCAATGTGTATAAATAGTATAACTTATATACTTAATGTATGTGACCCTAACACAGCCTAACCCTAACCTCGCCCTAACGCAGCCTGACCCTAACCTCACCCTAACACAGCCTAACCCTAACCTCACCCTAACACAGCCTAACCCTAACCTCACCCTAACACAGCCTAACCCTAACCTCACCATAACACAGCCTAACCCTAACCTCACCCTAACACAACTTCACCCTAACACAGCCTAACCCTAACCTCACCCTAACACAGCCTAACCCTAACCTCACCCTAACACAGCCTAACCCTAACCTCACTCTAATGCAGCCTAACCCTAACCTCACCCTAACATAGCTTAACCCTAACCCCACATTAATACAAAGTCTATTTTACAATCTCTGCACTTAAAGGGTGTAAGCCATGAACTGAACCTGAAGTGCTAGCCGTTACTGTACCATACTCCATCAATGCATAGCAACCTGTCTGTACAATGATTGTTCCTAAACTGTCACCTAAAATGCTCACTGATGACCTCTGCAGGTGACTGTAACCTGACATGTATAAAGTACATAGTTGTAGCCACCATTCTGCTGATTCCTCCATACTGTATAGCTGGTCTGTATATGAACTCAGAGTAGTAGCTGTATGAACTGTCTGCAGATAGATTAGTTAATATATTGACTACACATCAAGCGCTGCTATATCATATTTCCAATGTCGGGCAATGCAGCAAGGTCACCCAGCGTCGCTCATAATCATAAATGGGAAATATAGGAGTTTACAGGTATTGAAATCTGCATTATGCTGTGATCACATTTCTCAGTGTCCCTGCGGTGACCCGGTGTCCGCTATCTGTCACCAGGAGCACAAAACACAACATTTACATTATGTACAGTGTGCAGATTATAATACGCTGACTTCTTCTACAGTCACCTTAAAAATCAGTTTCTCTAGAAAATCTCATCGAATGTGTTGCAGAAAATCAGATAGAAAAATATAATTTGATCTAAGATTTACGTGTTTTACTTCGGCTAACATCTGGGAATATGCCTGAAGAAGGGGACTAGAGCCCAGAAAGCTTGTGCTTACATCTGGAAATATGCCTGAAGAAGGGGACTAGATCCCTGAAAGCATGTGCTAACATCTGGAAATATGCCTGAAGAAGGGGACTAGATCCCTGAAAGCTGGTGCTAACATCTGGAAATATGCCTGAAGAAGCGGACTAGAGCCCAGAAAGCTTGTGCTTACATCTGGAAATATGCCTGAAGAAGGGGACTAGAGCCCAGAAAGCTGGTGCTTACATCTGGAAATATGCCTGAAGAAGGGGACTAGAGCCCAGAAAGCTGGTGCTTACATCTGGAAATATGCCAGAAGAAGAGGACTAGATCCCTGAAACTTTGTGCTTACATCTGGAAATATGCCTGAAGAAGGGGACTAGATCCCTGAAAGCTTGTGCTAACATCTGGAAATATGCCAGAAGAAGGGGACGAGATCCCTGAAGGCTGGTGCTAACATCTGTAAATATGCCTGAAGAAGGGGACTAGAGCCCTGAAAGCTTGTGCTAACATCTGGAAATATGCCTGAAGAAGGGGACAAGAGCCCTGAAAGCTTGTGCTAACATCTGGGAATATGCCTGAAGAAGGGGACTAGATCCCTGAAAGCTTGTGCTAACATCTGGGAATATGCCTAAAGAAGGGGACTAGAGCCCTGAAAGCATGTGCTAACATCTGGAAATATGCCTGAAGAAGGGGACTAGAGCCCTGAAAGCTTGTGCTAACATCTGGAAATATGCCTGAAGAAGGGGACTAGAGCCCTGAAAGCTTGTGCTAACATCTGGGAATATGCCTGAAGAAGGAGAGTAGAGCCCTGAAAGCTTGTGCTAACATCTGGAAATATGCCTGAAGAAGGGGACTACAGTCCTTAAAGCTTGTGCTAACATCTGGGAATATGCCTGAAGAAGGGGACTAGAGCCCTGAAAGCTGGTGCTAACATCTGGAAATATGCCTGAAGAAGTGGACTAGAGCCCAGAAAGCTTGTGCTTACATCTGGAAATATGCCTGAAGAATGGGACTAGAGCCCAGAAAGCTGGCGCTAACATCTGGAAATATGCCTGAAGAAGGGGACTAGAGCCCAGAAAGCTGGTGCTTACATCTGGAAATATGCCTGAAGAAGGGGACTAGATCCCATAAAGCTTGTGCTAACATCTGGAAATATGCATGAAGAAGGGGACTAGATCCCTGAAAGCTGATGCTAACATCTGGGAATATGCCTGAAGAAGGGGACTAGATCCATGAAAGCTGGTGCCAACACCTGGAAATATGCCTGGAGAAGGGGACTAGATCCCTGAAAGCTTGTGCTAACATCTGGAAATATGCCTGGAGAAGGAGACGAGATCCCTGAAATCTGGTGCTAACATCTGGAAATATGCCTGAAGAAGGGGGCTAGAACCCAGAAAGCTTGTGCTAACATCTGGGAATATGCCTGAAGAAGGGGACTAGATCGCTGAAAGCTTGTGCTAACATCTGGAAATATGCCTGAAGAAGGGGACTAGATCCCTGAAAGCTGGTGCTTACATCTGGAAATATGCCTGGAGAAGGAGACGAGATCCCTGAAAGCTGGTGCTAACATCTGGGAATATGCCTGAAGAAGGGGACTAGAACCCAGAAAGCTTGTGCTAACATCTGGGAATATGCCTGAAGAAGGGGACTAGAGCCCTGAAAGCTTGTGCTAACATCTGGAAATATGCCTGAAGAAGGGGACTAGAGCCCTGAAAGCTTGTGCTAACATCTGGGAATATGCCTGAAGAAGGGGACTAGAGCCCTGAAAGCTGGTGCTAACATCTGGAAATATGCCTGAAGAAGGGGACTAGAGCCCTGAAAGCTTGTGCTTACATCTGGAAATATGCCTGAAGAAGGGGACTAAAACCCTTAAAGCTTGTGCTAACATCTGGGAATATGCCTGAAGAAGGGGACTAGAGCCCTGAAAGCTGGTGCTAACATCTGGAAATATGCCTGAAGAAGGGGACTAGAGCCCAGAAAGCTGGTGCTAACATCTGAAAATATGCCTGAAGAAGGGGACTAGAGCCCAGAAAGCTTGTGCTTACATCTGGAAATATGCCTAGAGAAGGGGACGAGATCCCTTAAAGCTTGTGCTAACATCTGGAAATATGCCTGAAGAAGGGGACTAGATCCCTGAAAGCTGATGCTAACATCTGGGAATATGCCTGAAGAAGGGGACTAGATCCCTGAAAGCTGGTGCTAACATCTGGAAATATGCCTGAAGAAGGGGACTAGAGCCCAGAAAGCTTGTGCTTACATCTGGAAATATGCCTGAAGAAGGGGACTAGAGCCCAGAAAGCTGGTGCTAACATCTGGAAATATGCCTGAAGAAGGGGACTAGAGCCCAGAAAGCTTGTGCTTACATCTGGAAATATGCCTGGAGAAGGGGACGAGATCCCTTAAAGCTTGTGCTAACATCTGGAAATATGCCTGAAGAAGGGGACTAGAACCCAGAAAGCTTGGGCTAACATGTGGGAATATGCCTGAAGAAGGGGACTAGAACCCAGAAAGCTTGGGCTAACATGTGGGAATATGCCTGGAGAAGGGGACTAGATCCCTGAAAGCTTGTGCTAACATCTGCAAATATGCCTGAAGAAGGGGACTAGAGCCCTGAAAGCATGTGCTAACATCTGGAAATATGCCTGAAGAAGGGGGCTAGATCCCTGAAAGCTTGTGCTAACATCTGGAAATACGCCTGAAAAAGGGGACTAGAGCCCAGAAAGCTGGTGCTAACATCTTGAAATATGCCTGAATAAGGGGACTAGAACCCCAAAAGCTTGGGCTAACATCTGGAAATATGCCTGAAGAAGGGGACTAGATCCCTGAAAGCTTGGGCTAACATCTGGAAATATGCCTGAAGAAGGGGACTAGAGCCCTGAAAATTTGTGCTAACATCTGGAAATATGCCTGAAGAAGGGGGCTAGATCCCTGAAAGCTTGTGCTAACATCTGGAAATATGCCTGAAGAAGGGGACTAGAGCCCTGAAAGCTGGTGCTAACATCTTGAAATATGCCTGAATAAGGGGACTAGAACCCCAAAAGCTTGGGCTAACATCTGGAAATATGCCTGAAGAAGGGGACTAGATCCCTGAAAGCTTGGGCTAACATCTGGAAATATGCCTGAAGAAGGGGACTAGAGCCCTGAAAATTTGTGCTAACATCTGGAAATATGCCTGAAGAAGGGGACTAGATCCCATAAAGCTTGTGCTAACATCTGGAAATATGCCTGAAGAAGGGGGCTAGATCCCTGAAAGCTTGTGCTAACATCTGGAAATATGCCTGAAGAAGGGGACTAGAGCCCTGAAAGCTGGTGCTAACATCTTGAAATATGCCTGAATAAGGGGACTAGAACCCCAAAAGCTTGGGCTAACATCTGGAAATATGCCTGAAGAAGGGGACTAGATCCCTGAAAGCTTGGGCTAACATCTGGAAATATGCCTGAAGAAGGGGACTAGAGCCCTGAAAATTTGTGCTAACATCTGGAAATATGCCTGAAGAAGGGGACTAGATCCCATAAAGCTTGTGCTAACATCTGGAAATATGCCTGAAGAAGGGGACTAGATCCCAGAAAGCTTGTGCTAACATCTGGGAATATGCCTGAAGAAGGGGACTGGTTCCCAGAAAGCTTGTGCGAACATATGAAAATATGCCTGAAGAAGGGGACTAGATCCCAAAAAGCTTGTGCTAACATCTGGAAATATGCCTGAAGAAGGGGACTAGATCCCTGAAAGCTTGTGCTAATATCTGGAAATATCCCTGAAGAAGGGGACTAGATCCCTGAAAGCTTGTGCTAACATCTGAAAATATGCCTGAAGAAGGGGACTAGATCCCTGAAAGCTGGTGCTAACATCTAGAAATATGCCTGAAGAAGGGGACTAGATCTCAGAAAGCTTGTGCTAACATCTGGAAATATACCTGAAGAAGGGGACTAGATCCCTGAAAGTTGGTGCTAACATCTGGAAATATACCTGAAGAAGGGGACTAGATCCCTGAAAGCTGGTGCTAACATCTGGAAATATACCTGAAGAAGGGGACTAGATCTCAGAAAGCTTGCAGAATTTAACTTTATCAGTTAGCCATTAAAAAGGTCTTACTTTTACAAGACGTTTTTTTTTTTTCTACCTACATAGAAAAATATGAAAACTGAACATTTTATTCAATCATTAATATATGGTATATTGGTTTTATTTTTCAGATTATTTAATCAAGCGAAAAAGTTGTAAGATTTATCTGGTAGAAAAGAAAACTAAAATATTGAATCATGCATGGCTGCTTTTACACTTGAGTGGACCCAAAACACAGACATTAGAATGATTTTTGGCTTTGAGATCCAGTGAGGGTCCAGTAAAACCTAGTAAGGGTCTGGTTAGGATCCAGTGAGGGTCCAGTGAGAGAGAGGCAGCATCAGAGGAGCGGGAGTAGACGTGGATGAAATGGATAGCAGAGTTTAGTATGGACTGGAGAGCCCTGATATTGGCAGATCTGGTGGAGAGACAGTTCTATGTCTCGGCTCAAACTCTGCCGTATAATGGTGAGCGGTTTGGTGAAAGGCGGTTCTATGACAGCCCTGGTATCTGTATAGTTTATGTCTCGGCTGAGGAGGCCGTGAGCTCTGCTGTATAATGGTGAGCGGTTCGGTGAGAGGTGGTTCTATGACAGCTCTGGTATCTGTATAGTTTATGTCTAGACTGAGGACGCCATGAGCTCTGCCGTATAATGGTGAGCGGTTCGGTGAGAGACGGTTCTATGACAGCCCTGGTATCTGTATAGTTTATGTCTCGGCTGAGGAGGCCGTGAGCTCTGCCGTATAATGGTGAGCGGTTTGGTGAAAGGCGGTTCTATGACAGCCCTGGTATCTGTATAGTTTATGTCTCGGCTGAGGAGGCCGTGAGCTCTGCTGTATAATGGTGAGCGGTTCGGTAAGAGGTGGTTCTATGACAGCTCTGGTATCTGTATAGTTTATGTCTAGACTGAGGACGCCATGAGCTCTGCCGTATAATGGTGAGCGGTTCGGTGAGAGACGGTTCTATGACAGCCCTGGTATCTGTATAGTTTATGTCTCAGCTGAGGAGGCCATGAGCTCTGCCGTATAATGGTGAGCGGTTCGGTGAGAGGCGGTTCTATGACAGCCCTGGTATCTCTATAGTTTGTCTGGGCTGAGGACGCCGTGAGCTCTGCCGTTTGGTGAGTGCACCGGTACTGCTCTCCCCATCTCATGGTACCTCTGGCATGGCATCAGGCGCCTGGCATCTCCTGCAGATCTCCGTGGGATGGGCTTGTGGTCGGCTGG
Organism: Hyperolius riggenbachi; assembly: GCF_040937935.1. NCBI lineage: Eukaryota > Metazoa > Chordata > Amphibia > Anura > Hyperoliidae > Hyperolius > Hyperolius riggenbachi. Next base: position 267,119 of record NC_090655.1, on the reverse strand, counting down.
ATGCAGAGACCGATAAACGCCTGTAGTCATTATATACCGACACTGTCCATGGGGGGGGGGGGGGGGGGGGGGATTGTGCCATTTACATATACAGCTGGGGGCTAATGACACTGTTCTATAAGGGGGTGCCCCACCACAGGCCATTCAGTGAATGCTTAGGACCGCCCCATTTCCAGGAGAGACGTGGTCTACTGGTCATGTGATCTGAGATGGCCTCGGTTTTTCTCCTCCTCAAGCAGGACACAACTATGTCTTTCCTTGGAGATTTCAGGGGGCATACACTACATTGCCAGCTGTAAAGATACTTTGGGATGAATGTCCCCCAGTGTCAGGAGAAAGTCCCCCGGTGTCAGGAGAAAGTCCCCCAGTGTCAGAAGAAAGTCTGTCAGGAGAAAGTCCCCCAGTGTCAGGAGAAAGTCCATCAGGAGACAGTCCCCCAGTGTCAGGAGAAAGTCTGTCAGGAGAAAGTCCCCCAGTGTCAGGAGAAAGTCCCCCGGTGTCAGGAGAAAGTCCCCCAGTGTCAGAAGAAAGTCTGTCAGGAGAAAGTCCCTTGGTGTCAGGATAAAGTCCATAAGGAGACAGCCCCCCAGTGTCAGGAGATAGTCTGTCAGGAGAAAGTCCCCCAGTGTCAGGAGAAAGTCCATCAGGAGAAAGTCCCCCAGTGTCAGGAAAAAGTCTGTCAGGAGAAAGTCCCTTGGTGTCAGGATAAAGTCCCTTGGTGTCTGGAGAATGTCCCCTGGTGTCAGGCGAATGTCCCCCGGTGTCAGGATAAAGTCCTCTGGTGTCAGGAGAAGGTCCCCTAGTGTCAGGAGAAAGTCCCCTGGTGTGAGGAGAAAGTCCCCCGGTGTCAGTAGAAAGTCACTAGGTGTCAGGAGAAAGTCCCTGGTGTCAGGAGAAGGTCCCCTAGTGTCAGGAGAAAGTCCCCTGGTGTCAGGAGAAAGTCCCCAGGTGTGAGGAGAAAGTCCCCCGGTGTGAGGAGAAAGTCCCCCGGTGTGAGGAGAAAGTCCTCCGGTGTGAGGAGAAAGTCCGCAGGTGTGAGGTTTCACTGCAGGAATTCATTGGCCCATTTTACATAATTGGCATATTCTGTATCACAGTAATCAGCATAATTCTCAATCACCTCAGTGACGATCCCTACTGACTAATGTGGACTTTGCTACATGTAGATTTGGTGAAGACATTTAATAAACACCATCCAAGCATAGCTGGCACTGGGGTGTAGCTTATGTAACATATAGCCGGCAGGCTAAGGGTTAATTGTGCCTAAAATGTATTCATCTGAGACTCACTTTAAGACACTTTAAAGCGCATCTGTAGTAAGAGGAATATGGAGGCTGCCATATGTATTTCCTGTTAAACAATACCAGCTGGTAGTCCTGCTGATCTCTCTGGCTGCAGTAGTGTCTGAATCACACACCTGAAACACGCATGCAGCTAATCCAGTCACACTTCAGTCACCTGATCTGCATGCTTGTTCAGGGGCTATGGCTAAATGTATTAGAGCAGGCATGGGCAAACTCAGCCCTCCAGCTGTTACGGAACTACAAGTCCCACAATGCATTTGCCTTTATAAGTCATGACTGTGGCTGTAAGACTCCTGCAATGCATTGTGGGACTTGTAGTTCCTTAACAGCTGGAGGGCCAAGTTTGCCCATGCCTGTATTAGAGGCAGAGGATCAACAGGACAACCAGGCACTCTGCCTCTGCATTGCTTAAAGGTAAACTTAAGTCTCCTAAAAAAAAATGACTTGTACTCACCCGGGGCTCCCCTCAGCCACCTGCAGCTGAACGGTACCCTCGTCGTGTCTCTCCGATGCAGCTGGACTCGCCGGCAACCACTTCTGGTTTGGCCGTCACCGGCCGACAGGCTGGGAATGCGACTGATTAGCCGCGTTCCCGGCCGCAATAGCATTACAGAGGGCGCTATTGCGGCCGGGAACGCGGCTAATCAGCCACGTTCCCAGCCTGTCGGACGGTGACGGCCAAACCGGAAGTGGCCGCTGGCGAGTCCAGCTGCATCGGAGAGACACGGCGAGGGTACCGTTCAGCTGCAGGGGGCTGAGGGGAGCCCCGGGTGAGTACAAGTCATTTTTTTTAGGAGACTTAAGTTTTCCTTTAAAGGGAAATGAATATAGCAGCCTCCATATCCCTCAGTTCAGGTGTGCGATATAGCAGCCATTATGCTTGGATAATCGCCCTGCCCTGTCTCCTGTATGACTAATGTCCAGCGTGGACCCCTCGTTACATTTGCCGAGTTCTCGGCAGCAGCTGATTGATTCTCTTATTGCCGGCGACGTCTCATTAGCTCTGCTGGCCAAATGCAGGATTACCCATCGCTTGTCTGTTCTTACTTGAAATCTTCCTTTTCATCCATGACAATGCAGCTCCACCACAACTAAGAATAGTGCTTCTCTTACTGCTGAAATATTCATGTCTTATTGCCCTGAAATAATCGCTTCGCTCTCCGGGGTCCGCCGCCTCTATTATGTGCCGCTGATTAGAAATCAAAATGCTTCCCTGAATTCCTGCACAGAATTATCTAAGAATTTCTCAGCCACGATCTGCGAGAGGACGTGCGGCATACGGCGGTCTATTAACCCCTCAGAAATCAGAACGTGACCAATCATCTCACTACTGCTGCAAAACTATGCATGACATTTCCCAGGATCCATTCTCCTAGACACTACATATCTATCACCTGACCAGACTGATCACATGCTTCTCCATGACTTCTCCTAGACACGCCCATCACTAATCAGAGACTTACATATCTATCACCTGACCACACTGATCACATGCTTCTCCATGACTTCTCCTAGACCTGACCATCACTAATCAGAGACTTACATATCTATTACCTGACCACACTGATCACATGCTTCTCCATGACTTCTCCTAGACACGACCATCACTAATCAGAGACTTACATATCTATTACCTGACCACACTGATCACATGCTTCTCCATGACTTCTCCTAGACACGACCATCACTAATCAGAGACTTACATATCTATCACCTGACCACACTGATCACATGCTTCTCCATGACTTCTCCTAGACACGCCCATCACTAATCAGAGACTTACATATCTATCACCTGACCACACTGATCACATGCTTCTTCACGACTTCTAGACATGGACATCACTAATCAGAGACTTACATATCTATAACCTGACCACACTGATCACATGCTCCTCCATGACTTCTCCTAGACACGACCATCACTAATTCAGAGACTTACATATCTATCACCTGACCACACTGATCACATGCTTCTCCATGACTTCTCCTAGACACGACCATCACTAATCAGAGACTTACATATCTATTACCTGACCACACTGATCACATGCTTCTCCATGACTTCTCCTAGACACGACCATCACTAATCAGAGACTTACATATCTATCACCTGACCACACTGATCACATGCTTCTCCATGACTTCTCCTAGACACGCCCATCACTAATCAGAGACTTACATATCTATCACCTGACCACACTGATCACATGCTTCTTCACGACTTCTAGACATGGACATCACTAATCAGAGACTTACATATCTATAACCTGACCACACTGATCACATGCTCCTCCATGACTTCTCCTAGACACGACCATCACTAATTCAGAGACTTACATATCTATCACCTGACCACACTGATCACATGCTCCTCCATGACTTCTCCTAGACACGACCATCACTAATCAGAGACTTACATATCTATTACCTGACCACACTGATCACATGCTTCTCCATGACTTCTCCTAGACCTGACCATCACTAATCAGAGACTTACATATCTATTACCTGACCACACTGATCACATGCTTCTCCATGACTTCTCCTAGACACGACCATCACTAATCAGAGACTTACATATCTATTACCTGACCACACTGATCACATGCTTCTCCATGACTTCTCCTAGACACGACCATCACTAATCAGAGACTTACATATCTATCACCTGACCACACTGATCACATGCTTCTCCATGACTTCTCCTAGACACGCCCATCACTAATCAGAGACTTACATATCTATCACCTGACCACACTGATCACATGCTTCTTCACGACTTCTAGACATGGACATCACTAATCAGAGACTTACATATCTATAACCTGACCACACTGATCACATGCTTCTCCATGACTTCTCCTAGACATGGACATCACTAATCAGAGACTTACATATCTATAACCTGACCACACTGATCACATGCTCCTCCATGACTTCTCCTAGACACGACCATCACTAATTCAGAGACTTACATATCTATCACCTGACCAGACTGACCACATGCTTCTTCACGACTTCTAGACATGCAATCGAAAAAGGTTGACCTGTGGGCCTCAGCTGTAGACCATTTAACACTGGGAGTCACAGATCAAAATGAGGACCCATGGAACCTCATGCAATCCAGTGCAATATGTACAAATCCAATCCGGACTCAACCAATTATGTTGGGGCAATGCAACAAATATGTGTTTATTTCCAGTGGTTGTACAGCATATGTGGACCAGCACAACATTTCGGGCAACACGCCCTTTGTCAACCGCTTGCATATATTTGTTGGATTGCCCTGACATGATTGGTCGAGTCCAGATTGGGTTTGTACATATTTCTCCTAGACATGACCATCACTATAAATGCAGCCTTCAGCTCAGAGTAACCAGATGCTGTTTTGTGCATGCTCATTCCTGAGATCCCTAGCCTCGTGCTGCGCATGCCCTGTTCCTGTAACATGTATGTGAAATATTAATCTAAAGCTGGTGGAGAATGTATCAATCAATATTAATACTGGACACTTCCGGCTTAGCAGCTCTAGTGAGGGAAGGGATGAGGGTTATTGGGTTAACATCCTACAAGAATACTCTCTTGCTGCCGGAATTGCAGTAACACCTGATTCCCTGTAGCCATGAATGAGCCCATCGCCACTCGGATGGTGATCCTCAGACTTCTGTAACTTTGGGGGGTCATACTTTCTGACCACCCAGCACAAGAAGGCTAAGAGCTGGATAATGGATGAGGCTACACAGGCTGCCCAGAGCAACTGCAGCTCTGGGCTTCTGATAAGACGCAATGGCAGCGCAGTGCGATGTTGCGCTGCTCTTGCGATAGCAAACATTCAGACAAATACAAGACAGACTGGAGTGAGGTAGCCAATAGCAACCACAGCAATGGCTACCTCACAAGGACAGGACTGGGAGGACAGAGGCTGACAGAATGAATGCTTGGTAATCTAGTCACTGCCTGCCTCAGTGACAGCAAGCATTCACAAAGGCAAGAGTGAGGTAACCAATAGCAACTGCAGCAATGGCTACCTCGCAAGGACAGGACTAGGCTAGCTAAGCACGGGTGATCACGCTAAGCGCAACCTACCGAAACGTGCTAAAAACTGACTAGCTGAACACAGGATATCATCAGTTCGAGTACGTATATATCAGCGGCACTGATATATCACCGTAGCACGAATACAAGGAAAATAACAAGTGCTGAATAGATTATGTATATATTGGAAATGAACCAATATATAACATAAGCAAGGAAGACTGGCTAGGATCTGGACTGGAGTAATACAGCGAACTAACTAGGCAATACAAATACTCTGCACTAGAAGGAGTACGTATATATGTCCCCGTGGGAAATATATAATCATAGCTCCACAAGATAACTGAACTAGAAAGTAACAGTAACAGGACCCAGTAACAGCCTAGACAGAGCTGAAACTATGATGGGCGAGGTCTAAAAGGGGAGGCAGACCTTTATGCTGGCATCAACCAATGGACGCAAGCATGCAAATCTCCACACAGGTGAATGGTAATCATTCAATCCTGAGCTGGCTTGGTTACCATTTGCTAGCTGAAAGATCATCATAACAAATGCATGCAGTATTATGTAACAACATGCATGCAGGAAATCCAGGGCTATCAGGCTGCAGCTCAGCTGTAGTAAGCCATTGGTGGAACGATGACAGCATCCTGAGCTGCCCGGAACTGCAGAGCAATTGCAAATGACAATGTGACTCATTGCGAATGCACAACCGAATGCAGGCTGACAAGCCAGAACTGTCCATTTGTGGTTCCACCTGCAATGGACAGAACACGCCACAGGAGGAATCCTTACAACTTCATTGTGGTGATCCGGTGATTCCAGAACACTGTACTAATCTGCAAACCGGCTCTCCACCACATGAGCGTCACAGCAGCCAAACACTCGAGAGATGATAATTAATTAACCAACAGCTTGATGAAATCATAATTAATCAGAACCTTCTGAGGGTGATTAACTTCCTGTGAAGACCCCAGAAATTCCGGATCCCGATCCTGTTCCCCCCCGGTAAGAGTTACCATGGCCTATTATCCAGAGAAAAAGGAAAATCTGTGAAATGAGGCGATATTTTATGAAATAAACGGCACAATTTCTGCTGAATAAAATATTTCCACAAGAATGTAATTCTACGTCTCTGATTCCAATGCCAGAGGGAAATATTGCCAAGGTTTGGTGAGCAGAATACTGCCAAATTTGCAGTTGGTAATAGATTGCTGGTAAGCGTCTGGCGAACTGTGTATAAAGGGTTCTAGAGATAGCAACTAGTAGCCTGCTAGTAGAATGGAGATAGCCAGCCACTAGTATAATATTGCTAAAAGTTATCAGTAAAATATCAGTAAAATTATAGATACTCTGCTACTTAATAGCAGATGATTTACTATGACCTAGGCCATTCCTTGGAGGTGCCTGACCTTAACCCCTAAGGACCCCTTCCACACACACACCTAACACTAAACACCCCCTCCTTCTAACCCCTGTAATTTCCACTATAGGCAGCTATTAAATATAATTATAGGTGGTAAATATCAGCTATAACGGGCTATATATACGGTAAAAAGTGGCTATAAACCTCAAACCTATCATTTAGAGTTGATAATTGCGGCGTTTAACATTGCCACCTATGGTGGTACGCCGGTGACTCATGTCATTATTTAAGAGGACTGGTTAGGGTTCGGTACTATTTTAAGGTGCGTGGCTTAGGCTAGGCACCAGTAAATTCAGAAGTTTTGTTATCAGCAGAAGGTAACCCTGACTAGAGTGGAAACGAGGGACACATTGGAGGGGAAGTTAGGGTTCAGTGATACTGTGCAGGGCGGAACGATTGGTTCATCAACAAAATACCAAATAGGTGTAAAATCTTTGCAGTTTTGTGGCATAGTCAACATCCATCAACCCAACAAGTCCTCATAGCCAATCTTAGCTGCCTAGCTGGCCAACATCGATCATTTGACTTTTGGTGTTGCCAGGAAGTTTCCCTTGCTTGGTGCATCTGCCTGAGAGTTCCTGATAAGTGCATTATTGACATGATATGGAATCTTTCCCCCCATATAAAGCAAGTTTCTCCTCTGGTATATCATTCCTCTGTGCATGCAGCAGCCGCAGTGCTTAGTCTGTCCTTCCTCTCTCAGCCAAATGACTTCACAAGGTTATCTGATCTCTGTGACCAGATAGAAATCTCATTCCAGGGCCTGGGGATTAACTCGGCAGTGATGTCATCCAATGTCTGCAAAAAAGAGATCACATGACTGGGCGGCATCTGAATGCTGATATTTCTCCAGGGGAGATAAGGGAGCTGACAGCCAAAATTCAGGCTAGACTCAACTCCCACAGCCCATATGCATGCCAGACTTGTGTCCTACAGGCCATGTTCAGCCAGACTTGTGTCCTACAGCCCATGTTCAGCCAGACTTGTGTCCTACAGGCCATGTTCAGCCAGACTTGTGTCCTACAGCCCATGTTCAGGCAGACGTGTGTCCTACAGCCCATGTTCAGGCAGACGTGTGTCCTACAGCCCATGTTCAGACAGACTTGTGTCCTACAGGCCATGTTCAGCCAGACTTGTGTCCTACAGCCCATGTTCAGCCAGACTTGTGTCCTACAGGGCATGTTCAGCCAGACTTGTGTCCTACAGCCCATGTTCAGGCAGACGTGTGTCCTACAGCCCATGTTCAGACAGACTTGTGGCCTACAGGCCATGTTCAGCCAGACTTGTGTCCTACAGCCCATGTTCAGACAGACTTGTGTCCTACAGCCCATGTTCAGCCAGACTTGTGGCCTACAGCCCATGTTCAGCCAGACTTGTGTCCTACAGCCCATGTTCAGCCAGACTTGTGTCCTACAGCCCATGTTCAGCCAGACTTGTGTCCTACAGCCCATGTTCAGCCAGACTTGTGTCCTACAGCCCATGTTCAGCCAGACTTGTGTCCTACAGCCCCGGTTCAGCCAGACTTGTGTCCTACAACCCATGTTCAGCCAGACTTGTGTCCTACAGCCCATGTTCAGCCAGACTTGTGTCCTACAGCCCATGTTCAGCTAGACTTGTGTCCTACAGCCCATGTTCAGCCAGACTTGTGTCCTACAGCCCATGTTCAGCCAGACTTGTGTCCTACAGCCCCGGTTCAGTCAGACTTGTGTCCTACAACCCATGTTCAGCCAGACTTGTGTCCTACAGCCCATGTTCAGCCAGACTTGTGTCCTACAGCCCCGGTTCAGCCAGACTTGTGTCCTACAACCCATGTTCAGCCAGACTTGTGTCCTACAGTCCATGTTCAGCCAGACTTGTGTCCTACAGCCCATGTTCAGCCAGACTTGTGGCCTACAGCCCATGTTCAGCCAGACTTGTGGCCTACAGCCCATGTTCAGCCAGACTTGTGGCCTACAGTCCATGTTCAGCCAGACTTGTGTCCTACAGTCCATGTTCAACCAGACTTGTGTCCTACAGTCCTTATTCCGGACGGACTTGTGTCCTACAGCCCATGTTCAGCCAGACTTGTGTCCTACAGCCCATGTTCAGCCAGACTTGTGTACTACAGCCCATATATATGCCAGACTTGTGTCCTACAGCCCTTATTCTGGCCAGACTTGTGTCCTACAGCCCATGTTCAGCCAGACTTGTGTCCTACAGCCCATGTTCAGCCAGACTTGTGTCCTACAGCCCATATATATGCCAGACTTGTGTCCTACAGCCCATGTTCAGCCAGACTTGTGTCCTACAGCCCATGTTCAGCCAGACTTGTGTCCTACAGCCCATGTTCAGCCAGACTTGTGTCCTACAGCCCTTATTCTGGCCAGACTTGTGTCCTACAGCCCATGTTCAGCCAGACTTGTGTCCTACAGCCCATGTTCAGCCAGACTTGTGTCCTACAGCCCAAGTTCAGCCAGAGTTGTGTCCTACAGCCCATATATATGCCAGACTTGTGTCCTACAACCCATATTCAGCAGGTCTTGTGGCCTACAGCCCTTATTCCGGCCAGACTTGTGTCCTACAACCCTTATTCAGCCATACCTATAACCCATACCAAGCCAGTCTTGTGTACTGCAGCCCATATCCAGGCTAGACCTTTGTCCTATGCTACATATTCAAGCAAGGCTTGTGTCCTACAACCCATATCCAGCCATTCTTACAACCTGGGGTATTTGGTGGAGCTGGGGCATTTGATGGAGTATTTGATGGAGCTGGGGCATTTGATGGGGTATTTGATGGATATGAGGTATTTGGTGCACCTGGGACATTTGATGGGTTATTTGGAGCACCTGGGGTATTTGGTGCACCTGGGGCATTTGATATGGTATTTGATGCACCTTGGGTATTTGGTGGACCTGGGGCATTTTATTGGGGTATTTGATGGACATGAGGTATTTGGTGCACCTGGGACATTTGATGGGGTATTTGGAGCACCTGGGGTATTTGGTGCACCTGGGTCATTTGATATGGTATTTGGTGCACCTGGGGTATTTGGATCTGTTGCATTTGATGGGGTATTTGGTGCACCTTGGGCATTTGATGGGGTATCTGGTGGATCTGGCGTATTTGGTACACCTGGGGCATGTGATTGTGTACCTGATGCTCCTGGGGTATTAGATGCACCTGAGGTAATTGATGGGGTAATTGGTGCACCTGATGTATTTGATGTGGTCACATAGGGGGTAAGAGGCGCCCAGAAGTAGATAACAATAAGTTAAAAACAGCTAAAAATAGGAAAATAGAGGTGGCGTACCTCCATAATGACACGTCCATATACATATGAACTTTATGGAGCACGGGCAATGCGTCTCATGGTTCTGCCTCACTTCCTCAGGCCGAGTAAGCTGACAGTTATATCAGAGCCAGTTATAATGTAGTAAGTTATGAGTGTGAACTGCAATGGCGATGGACACAGACTGTAATAGAAGCCTGCATGCTGCCAGTTAGCATAACGTGATCACCAGATACAACACAGTGCTGTGAACAGGCTCATAAAATACTTACAACACAGTACTGTGACCAGGCCCATAGCATTGTATGGGCAGTGATCAGTTACAGCGCAGTACTGTGACCAGGCCCATAGAATTGTATGGGCAGTGATCAGTTACAGCGCAGTACTGTGACCAGGCCCATAGCATTGTATGGGCAGTGATCAGTTACAGTGCAGTACTGTGACCAGGCCCATAGAATTGTACGGGCAGTGATCAGTTACAGCTTAGTACTGCGACCAGGCCCATAGAATTGTATGGACAGTGATCAGTTACAGCGCAGTACTGTGAACAGGCCCATAGCATTGTATGGGCAGTGATCAGCTACAGTGCAGTACTGTGACCAGGCCCATAGCATTGTATGGGCAGTGATCAGTTACAGCGCAGTACTGTGACCAGGCCCATAGCATTGTATGGGCAGTGATCAGTTACAGTGCAGTACTGTGACCAGGCCCATAGAATTGTACGGGCAGTGATCAGTTACAGTGCAGTACTGTGATCAGGGCCATAGGATTGTATGGGCAGTGATCAGTTACAGCGCAGTACTGTGACCAGGCCCATAGCATTGTACGGGCAGTGATCAGTTACAAGGCAGTACTGTGACCAGGCCCATAGCATTGTATGGGCAGTGATCAGTTACAGTGCAGTACTGTGACCAGGCCCATAGCATTGTATGGGCAGTGATCAGTTACAGTGCAGTACTGTGACCAGGCCCATAGAATTGTACGGGCAGTGATCAGTTACAGTGCAGTACTGTGATCAGGGCCATAGGATTGTATGGGCAGTGATCAGTTACAGCGCAGTACTGTGACCAGGTCCATAGGATTGTATGGGCAGTGATCAGTTACAGCGCAGTACTGTGACCAGGCCCATAGCATTGTATGGGCAGTGATCAGTTACAGCGCAGTACTGTGACCAGGCCCATAGCATTGTATGGGCAGTGATCAGTTACAGCGCAGTACTGTGATCAGGGCCATAGGATTGCATGGGCAGTGATCAGTTACAGCGCAGTACTGTGACCAGGCCCATAGGATTGTATGGGCAGTGATCAGTTACAGCGCAGTACTGTGACCAGGCCCATAGGATTGTACGTGCAGTGATCAGTTACAGCGCAGTACTGTGACCAGGCCCATAGCATTGTATGGGCAGTGATCGGTTACAGTGCAGTACTGTGACCAGGCCCATAGACTTGTATGGACAGTGATCAGTTACAGTGCAGTACTGTGATCAGGGCCATAGCATTGTATGGGCAGTGATCAGTTACAGCGCAGTACTGTGACCAGGCCCATAGAATTGTACGGGCAGTGATCAGTTACAGTGCAGTACTGTGATCAGGGCCATAGGATTGTATGGGCAGTGATCAGTTACAGCGCAGTACTGTGACCAGGCCCATAGCATTGTACGGGCAGTGATCAGTTACAAGGCAGTACTGTGACCAGGCCCATAGCATTGTATGGGCAGTGATCAGTTACAGTGCTGTACTGTGACCAGGCCCATAGAATTGTATGGGCAGTGATCAGTTACAGCGCAGTACTGTGATCAGGGCCATAGGATTGTATGGGCAGTGATCAGTTACAGCGCAGTACTGTGACCAGGTCCATAGGATTGTATGGGCAGTGATCAGTTACAGCGCAGTACTGTGACCAGGCCCATAGCATTGTATGGGCAGTGATCAGTTACAGCGCAGTACTGTGACCAGGCCCATAGCATTGTATGGGCAGTGATCAGTTACAGCGCAGTACTGTGATCAGGGCCATAGGATTGCATGGGCAGTGATTAGTTACAGCACAGTACTGTGACCAGGCCCATAGGATTGTATGGGCAGTGATCAGTTACAGCGCAGTACTGTGACCAGGCCCATAGGATTGTACGTGCAGTGATCAGTTACAGCGCAGTACTGTGACCAGGCCCATAGCATTGTATGGGCAGTGATCGGTTACAGTGCAGTACTGTGACCAGGCCCATAGACTTGTATGGACAGTGATCAGTTACAGTGCAGTACTGTGATCAGGGCCATAGCATTGTATGGGCAGTGATCAGTTACAGCGCAGTACTGTGACCAGGCCCATAGAATTGTACGGGCAGTGATCAGTTACAGTGCAGTACTGTGATCAGGGCCATAGGATTGTATGGGCAGTGATCAGTTACAGCGCAGTACTGTGACCAGGCCCATAGCATTGTACGGGCAGTGATCAGTTACAAGGCAGTACTGTGACCAGGCCCATAGCATTGTATGGGCAGTGATCAGTTACAGTGCTGTACTGTGACCAGGCCCATAGAATTGTATGGGCAGTGATCAGTTACAGCGCAGTACTGTGACCAGGCCCATAGCATTGTATGGGCAGTGATCAGTTACAGCGCAGTACTGTGACCAGGCCCATAGCATTGTATGGGCAGTGATCAGTTACAGCGCAGTACTGTGACCAGGCCCATAGCATTGTATGCACAGTGATCAGTTACAGTGCAGTACTGTGATCAGGCCCATAGCATTGCAAGGGCAGTGATCAGTTACAGTGCAGTACTGTGACCAGGCCCATAGCATTGTATGGGCAGTGATCAGTTACAGCGCAGTACTTTGACCAGGCCCATAGCATTGTATGGGCAGTGATCAGTTACAGCGCAGTACTGTGACCAGGCCCATAGACTTGTATGGGCAGTGATCAGTTACAGCGCAGTACTGTGACCAGGCCCATAGCATTGTATGCACAGTGATCAGTTACAGCGCAGTACTGTGATCAGGGCCATAGCATTGTATGGGCAGTGATCAGTTACAGTGCAGTACTGTGATCAGGGCCATAGCATTGTATGGGCAGTGATCAGTTACAGCGCAGTACTGTGACCAGGCCCATAGAATTGTATGGGCAGTGATCAGTTATGAGTGTGAACTGCAATGGCGATGGACACAGACTGTAATACAAGCCTGCATGCTGCCAGTTAGCATAACGTGATCACCAGATACAACACAGTGCTGTGAACAGGCTCATAAAATACTTACAACACAGTACTGTGACCAGGCCCATAGCATTGTATGGGCAGTGATCAGTTACAGCGCAGTACTGTGACCAGGCCCATAGAATTGTATGGGCAGTGATCAGTTACAGCGCAGTACTGTGACCATGCCCATAGCATTGTATGGGCAGTGATCAGTTACAGTGCAGTACTGTGACCAGGCTCATAGAATTGTACGGGCAGTGATCAGTTACAGCTTAGTACTGTGACCAGGCCCATAGAATTGTATGGACAGTGATCAGTTACAGTGCAGTACTGTGAACAGGCCCATAGCATTGTATGGGCAGTGATCAGCTACAGTGCAGTACTGTGACCAGGCCCATAGCATTGTATGGGCAGTGATCAGTTACAGCGCAGTACTGTGACCAGGCCCATAGCATTGTATGGGCAGTGATCAGTTACAGTGCAGTACTGTGACCAGGCCCATAGAATTGTACGGGCAGTGATCAGTTACAGTGCAGTACTGTGATCAGGGCCATAGGATTGTATGGGCAGTGATCAGTTACAGCGCAGTACTGTGACCAGGCCCATAGCATTGTACGGGCAGTGATCAGTTACAGTGCAGTACTGTGACCAGGCCCATATCATTGTATGGGCAGTGATCAGTTACAGTGCAGTACTGTGACCAGGCCCATAGCATTGTATGGGCAGTGATCAGTTACAGCGCAGTACTGTGACCAGGCCCATAGCATTGTATGGGCAGTGATCAGTTTCAGCGCAGTACTGTGACCAGGCCCATAGCATTGTATGCACAGTGATCAGTTACAGTGCAGTACTGTGATCAGGCCCATAGCATTGCAAGTGCAGTGATCAGTTACAGTGCAGTACTGTGACCAGGCCCATAGCATTGTATGGGCAGTGATCAGTTACAGCGCAGTACTGTGACCAGGCCCATAGGATTGTATGGGCAGTGATCAGTTACAGCGCAGTACTGTGACCAGGCCCATAGCATTGTATGGGCAGTGATCAGTTACAGCGCAGTACTGTGACCAGGCCCATAGCATTGTATGTGCAGTGATCAGTTACAGCGCAGTACTGTGACCAGGCCCATAGCATTGTATGGGCAGTGATCAGTTACAGTGCAGTACTGTGATCAGGGCCATAGGATTGTATGGGCAGTGATCAGTTACAGCGCAGTACTGTGACCAGGCCCATAGGATTGTATGGGCAGTGATCAGTTACAGCGCAGTACTGTGACCAGGCCCATAGGATTGTATGGGCAGTGATCAGTTACAGCGCAGTACTGTGACCAGGCCCATAGGATTGTACGGGCAGTGATCAGTTACAGCGCAGTACTGTGACCAGGCCCATAGCATTGTATGGGCAGTGATCGGTTACAGTGCAGTACTGTGACCAGGCCCATAGCATTGTATGGTCAGTGATCAGTTACAGTGCAGTACTGTGAACAGGCCCATAGCATTATATGGGCAGTGATCAGTTACAGCGCTGTACTATGACCAGGCCCATAGGATTGTATAGGCAGTGATCAGTTACAGCGCAGTACTGTGAACAGGCCCATAAGATTGTATGGGCAGTGATCAGTTACAGCGCAGTACTGTGACCAGGCCCATAGGATTGTATGGGCAGTGATCCGTTACAGCACAGTACTGTGACCAGGCCCATAGGATTGTATGGTCAGTGATCAGTTACAGTGCTGTACTGTGACCAGGCCCATAGAATTGTATGGGCAGTGATCAGTTACAGCGCAGTACTGTGACCAGGCCCATAGCATTGTATGGGCAGTGATCAGTTACAGCGCAGTACTGTGACCAGGCCCATAGCATTGTATGGGCAGTGATCAGTTACAGCGCAGTACTGTGACCAGGCCCATAGCATTGTATGCACAGTGATCAGTTACAGTGCAGTACTGTGATCAGGCCCATAGCATTGCATGGGCAGTGATCATTTACTGTGCAGTACTGTGACCAGGCCCATAGCATTGTATGGGCAGTGATCAGTTACAGCGCAGTACTGTGACCAGGCCCATAGCATTGTATGGGCAGAGATAAGTTATAGGGCAGTACTGTGACCAGGCCCAAAGCATTGTATGGGCAGTGATCAGTTACAGGGCAGTACTGTGACCAGTCCCATAGGATTGTATGGGCAGTGATCAGTTACAGCACAGTACTGTGACCAGGCCCATAGAATTGTATGGACAGTGATCAGTTACAGTGCAGTACTGTGATCAGGGCCATAGGATTGTATGGACAGTGATCAGTTACAGTGCAGTACTGTGACCAGCCCCATAGTATTGTATGAGCAGTGATCAGTTACAGGGCAGTACTGTGACCAGGCCCATAGCATTGTATGGGCAGAGATAAGTTATAGGGCAGTACTGTGACCAGGCCCATAGCATTGTATGGGCAGTGATCAGTTACAGTGCAGTACTGTGACCAGGCCCATAGCATTGTATGGGCAGAGATAAGTTATAGGGCAGTACTGTGACCAGGCCCATAGCATTGTATGGGCAGTGATCAGTTACAGCGCAGTACTGTGACCAGGCCCATAGCATTGTATGGGCAGTGATCAGTTACAGGGCAGTACTGTGACCAGTCCCATAGGATTGTATGGGCAGTGATCAGTTACAGCACAGTACTGTGACCAGGCCCATAGAATTGTATGGACAGTGATCAGTTACAGTGCAGTACTGTGATCAGGGCCATAGGATTGTATGGGCAGTGATCAGTTACAGTGCAGTACTGTGACCAGCCCCATAGTATTGTATGAGCAGTGATCAGTTACAGGGCAGTACTGTGACCAGGCCCATAGCATTGTATGGGCAGAGATAAGTTATAGGGCAGTACTGTGACCAGGCCCACAGCATTGTATGGGCAGTGATCAGTTACAGCGCAGTACTGTGACCAGGCCCATAGAATTGTATGGGCAGAGATAAGTTATAGGGCAGTACTGTGACCAGGCCCATAGCATTGTATGGGCAGTGATCAGTTACAGTGCAGTACTGTGACCAGGCCCATAGCATTGTATGGGCAGTGATCAGTTATAGGGCAGTACTGTGAACAGGCCCATAGACTTGTATGGGCAGTGATCAGTTACAGTGCAGTACTGTGACCAGGCCCATAGCATTGTATGGGCAGAGATAAGTTATAGGGCAGTACTGTGACCAGGCCCTAGACTTGTTTGGGCAGTGATCAGTTACAGCGCAGTACTGTGACCAGGCCCATAGCATTGTATGGGCAGAGATAAGTTATAGGGCAGTACTGTGACCAGGCCCATAGCATTGTATGGGCAGCGATCAGTTACAGCGCAGTACTGTGACCAGGCCCATAGCATTGTATGGGCAGAGATAAGTTATAGGGCAGTACTGTGACCAGGCCCATAGCATTGTATGGGCAGTGATCAGTTACAGCGCAGTACTGTGACCAGGCCCAAAGCATTGTATGGGCAGAGATAAGTTATAGGGCAGTACTGTGACCAGGCCCATAGCATTGTATGGGCAGAGATAAGTTATAGGGCAGTACTGTGACCAGGCCCATAGCATTGTATGGGCAGAGATAAGTTATAGGGCAGTACTGTGACCAGGCCCATAGACTTGTATGGGCAGTGATCAGTTACAGCGCAGTACTGTGACCAGGCCCTAGACTTGTATGGGCAGTGATCAGTTACAGCGCAGTACTGTGACCAGGCCCATAGCATTGTACGGGCAGTGATCAGTTACAGGGCAGTACTGTGACCAGGCCCATAGCATTGTATGGGCAGAGATAAGTTATAGGGCAGTACTGTGACCAGGCCCATAGCATTGTATGGGCAGTGATCAGTTACAGCGCAGTACTGTGACCAGGCCCATAGCATTGTATGGGCAGAGATAAGTTATAGGGCAGTACTGTGACCAGGCCCATAGCATTGTATGGGAAGTAAGATGAGCTGCTCCCACTTAACAGCCATGCTTTTGGTGTAAATGCAAAGCTTCTGTTTGGGTTCAAGGTACGTTTGTAGTTGCTGGGGGGGCTCAGCGCATCTCTGATGGAGGCCATTCGGAGGCGGCCTGGTGTTGCGCTGATCCATCTTTTGCGCAATTTTCAATTTTCGATTTTATTTGATTAGCCGCACCCAGGCTATGCATTTACATAGGTTAGGATTTAGTTAGTGTTAGGCCCCTCCCATGGAGGATTGACTTCTTCGCAGTGGGAGGGACGAGTACTTAATAGGTTGCATGCAAGCTGTTAATGGAAACCAACATCCTCCTCTAGTGGTAGACAGGTCGGGTCTACTTGAAAAGGGCGCCTGTAAAAAAGGGCGCCTGGTGGAGCCCATATTTGCCAAATTCGGCTACAAAAAAGGTGCCTGGTGTAGCCCATATACCAACTTCGGCTACAAAGGGCACCTGGTGTAGCCCATATAAAAACTTTGGCTACAAAGGGCGTCTGGTGTAGCCCATATATTCCAAATTTGGCTACAAAGGGCATCCGGTGTAGCCCATATATGCCAAATTCGGCTACAAAGGGTGCCTGGTGTAGCCCATATATATCAAATTCGGCTACAAAGGGCACCTGTTGTAGCCCATATATGCCATATAGTTTTAGTTTATAAAAAGGATGCTGTTATAGGCAAAATTTGTTGGGCTATAAAAGGGCACTAGATATAGCTGAGAAAAGTCATTACTATGACCTAACTTCTCCCTACTCTCACACAGAACCCTCCCCTGATGGTGCCTAACCCTAACCCCCCTGGTGGTGCGTTGCCCTAACCCCTCCCTGGTGGTGCCTAACCCTAACCCCTCCCTGGTGGTGCCTAACCTTAAGACAGCCCCTGGTGATTACTATGACCTAACTTCTCCCTACTCCCACACAGAACCCTCCCCTAACCCTAACCCCCCCTGGTGGTGCCTAACCCTAACACTCCCCTGGTGGGGCCTAACCCTAAGACCCCCCAGGTGGTGCCTAACCCTAAGACCCCCCCAGGTGGTGCCTAACCCTAAGACCCCCCAGGTGGTGCCTAACCCTAAGACCCCCTAGGTGGTGCCTAACCCTAAGACCCCCCAGGTGGTGCCTAACCCTAAGACCCCCCAGGTGGTGCCTAACCCTAAGACCTCCCCCCCCCAGAATCAAAAACCTTGTCGAAAATCTTGTAGCTGAATAAAAAATATGGGCTACAAAGGGGCGTCCTACTGTAGCCGAAAACCTTGTAGCCGAAAAAATATGGGCTACAAAGGGGTGCCCACTTGTAGCCTATATCAAAACTCGGGCGCCCTTTTCACCACCTTGTAGCCCATATTTCCAGAAATAACATTGATGTCTATGGAGGCGCCCTTTTCATACAGGCAGCTCAGGCGCCCTTTTCAACTGATCCCGATAGGTCATGTGTATGCTCGGTGTGTATCCGACCCCACAAGTGCGGCTTGCACTCTTTTGCAGGTAGGCACTTGTCTGTTTTTAAGTAGCGCTGCTCATTTCCTTGCTATGTACTAATGTAATTCGTTTTTGGTCAGCTGCTCCCACTTAACAGCCATGCTTTTGGTGTATATGCAGAGCTTCTGTTTGGGTTCAAGATGCGTTTGTAGTTCCTGGGGGGGCTCAGCGCATCTCTGATGGAGGCCATTCGGAGGCGGCCTGGTGATGCGCTGATCCATCTTTTGCGCAGTAAGATGATATGCAGAATTATTCTGCAACACAAAAACACTGAGCACTGTGAACAGGGCCTTTATGCTAGGTACACATTATGCAATTTTCTGACAAATTTATTGTCAGATCGATTATTTCCAATATGTCCAATCTTATTTCCGATGATTGATTTTCCAATCGATTAGTGAATCGAAATCATATTGGAAATATTCGATCTGACAGTAAAAATTGCACGGTGTGTACCCAGCAATACACTACATCTATGCCAGCCTGTGTACCCAGCAATACACTACATCTATGCCAGCGTGTGTACCCAGCAATACACTACATCTATGCCAGCGTGTGTACCCAGCAATACACTACATCTATGCCAGCCTGTGTACCCAGCAATACACTACATATATGCCAGCCTGTGTACCCAGCAATACACTACATCTATGCCAGCGTGTGTACCCAGCAATACACTACATCTATGCCAGCCTGTGTACCCAGCATGACTCTTCCCCCCTGAATTCTCCCCATCCTATTAAGCTTTTACTTTCTTTCTTCTTTCTATTTCCTTCTTATTGTTTTTTCTTTTGTGATTTCCTCTTCCTCCTCTTTCCTTTTCCTTTTCCTCCTCCTTCCTCTTCCTCCTCTTTCCTTTTCCTCCTCCTTCCTCTTCCTCCTCTTTCCTTTTCCTCCTCCTTCCTCTTCCTCCTCCTTCCTCTTCCTCCTCTTTCCTTTTCCTCTTCCTTCCTCTTCCTCCTCCTTTCTTTTCCTCCTCCTTTCTCGTCCTTCCTCTTCCTCCTCTTTCCTTTTCCTCCTCTTTCCTTTTCCTCCTCCTTTCTTGTCCTTCCTCTTCCTCCTCTTTCCTCTTCCTCCTCTTTCCTCTTCCTCCTTCTTCCCTGTCCTCTCTCTTTCTCTTCCTTCCTTTTCCTCTTCCGCTTAGTCCCTGCCCTTCTCTGTTCTTTCCTGCCCTCTTTCTCTTGCCATTCTAGTCCCTCCCCCATGTCTCGATTTGTACTTCTCAGTTTATCTTCTCCCCTCCCTCTGGTAGGATATGACCCTCTTCCGTTGACTTTGTCCTGCGTACGTCTCCACGCTCGGCATCTTCCATACAACAATCTGACTTTCTATCGCCAAACCCAGCGAGGCAGTTCATGGATTTCTGTTTTGGACTTTTTCTTCCCTCCAGAAAAAAAACAGGTTCAATCCACAAGTTACTGTGACCCAACGTGGGGAGAGAGGACACTTAATATCTATCAGTGATGGTAGGCATAGTAACGGCATTAAGCAAATCAATGCTGGTGATGGAGTCAGCAGAACAGGAGAACATGCCTCCCCTGTCCCGCGCTTGCCCGCTCCCCTGTCTCGCCTCTCCTCTTCCTCACTTCTTCTTTCCCCTTCTCTTCTGTCTCCCTTCTTCAGGCTGTCTTTGCCCTTCTTCTTTTTCTTTCCTACAAACATCCGAAGACAAACAAGGTGAAGAAAGAGAACACTCTGCACTTGTCTTCATTAGCAATACCTCCGGACTTCCAACTCTTCTAAGTGCGTGGGTTTGGCAAGGAACCTCGCTGTTGTCTCTGCCAGGCTGTGGACATTGCTTAGTGATGGAATGGGCCAGAAGCTCAAGGCTTTATGGCATCTCCACAGTGTCTTCGTTCATCTCCCACCACACATAATTTATTTCTGGGTTTTATATTTTTTATGGGCATTTTAGAGGTCAGCATGTGATTTCCTTAGGTTGAGCTGCTTGGAGAACGTCGGCTCAGGCTGGAACGAGGTTTTAGAGGACCAGAGGAGCGAGGTACCTCAAACATTCCTGACCGTGGTGCCATGGTATCCGACCAACATGAACCTGGAAGGACTTGAGGTGATAGCAGTCCTGGTGGTGTTGGTTTTGTTTGTCAAAGTTTTGGAGCAGTTTGGACTCTTTGAACCAGTCGGTGTTGAAGGTAACTTCTTCATTCCTTCCATCTACTGAACCTACTCAGGATTTATTAAACTAACCATTGTTTGTAAGTGTTTGAGACTACTAGTCTGGAAGTGGTTGGTTGAAAGTGGCTGAGATAATTTACTTTGTCAATATATACTAGTCTGGAAGTGGTTAACTCCGTAGTGATTGTAGCATTGAACTGGTTAAAGAATTTGATGAGTTTTGTATGCCCTTGTGTGTTATCTCATTGCAGTCCAATAATCTCAGGTTACTGAGTAGGAGATCTTGGTTTTAACCCGTTGTGTCATGTTTGTGAATTGAATGCATTAGACGAGATGAGCAGTGAAGGGTATCTTTACTTTATCACAGTTGTACTTGAATTATTTATGATTTGCTATTGATTGGCGCAGATTTGTCAGTTTCTTAATGTCTTTTGTCCCGCCTGGACTTTGAGTGTCGCGTTGCTGGCGGGAGCAGCTATGCTGAGCTATTGATGTGTATGAGTTGAATGTGGGGGGCTTTGGGGCGATAACTGGTCTCTATGAGATACGATGTGATATTTGTAGAGTTACCTGCTAATAACGGCTCAACTCACTCCATTTCTCAGGACTGCTTCATGCTTGATAAACTGCCCCCGTGGATAATAGGAAACTGATTCAATGTTTTATTACGATCACATTAACCTTTGACTTGGCTCATTTGGAAAATTTGTGGACCGCGAGACGTAGCCTCGAAAATTACAGCCTGAATAGATGATAATGAACTGCTTCATTGTGCAAGGAGTAGCAAGGTATAAAGTCCTCTGAGGACATTTAGTAGTAGAGTCAAGTCTTGCATTCCCTGCCTGGGCCTCTCCACTTCCTTTCATGGGTTCCTCAATGTATTTCTCCTTTTTACTCTGCCACCCTAACTTTGTCTACAAGTCTCTCATCAAACCAAAAAGAGCTTTAATGGCATGACCAAGATACATACAGGCCTTGCAAAGGAGAAATGGCAGACAGGAAAGGGGCAGAGTCCTGCGGTTTGGGAGTGGGATAGAGGTATGATGAGTAAGCAGTCTGTGGACATTTTCAGGATTAGAGTTTTTCATTTTTTGCTCCTCTTAGTCTGTGGCATGCTGTGACATAGTGTGCAGTGATTGTCACTGTGGATTCCTCCTCTCAGTCTGTGGCATGCTGTGACATACTGTGCAGTGATTGTCACTGTGGTTCCTCCTCTCAGTCTGTGGCATGCTGTGACATAGTGTGCAGTGATTGTCACTGTGTATTCCTCCTCTCAGTCTGTGGCATGCTGTGATGTAGTGTGCAGTGATTGTCACTGTGGATTCCTCCTCTCAGTCTGTGGCATGCTGTGACATAGTGTGCAGTGATTGTCACTGTGTATTCCTCCTCTCAGTCTGTGGCATGCTGTGATGTAGTGTGCAGTGATTGTCACTGTAGATTCCTCCTCTCAGTCTGTGGCATGCTGTGATGTAGTGTGCAGCTACTGTGACTCTGGATTCCTCCTCTCAGTCTGTGGCATGCTGTGACATAGTGTGCAGTGATTGTCACTGTGGATTCCTCCTCTACATCTGTGGCATGTTGTGACATAGTGTGCAGCGATTGTGACTGTCATACTTTTAAGGCTCCAGCAATTTTGACAGTACTTTTCCCTTACTTTTTTGGTACTTTTTTCAATTGCAGAGAGCTGAAAAGTTATTCTGTAGAGAAGATGAAAAAGTGTCTCCATGGAGAAAACTTAGGGGAAAAACTTAATTGAATATGGGCTAAAAGCATTCAGCTATCTCTTGTGTTTCAAAACAAGCCACCTTTTGTTAGGGCCGTTCACACTGCACGCGTTTCCAGCCGCGTTTTGGAAACGCGTGCAGGTGGCCGACACGCAGGATATCAGACATTGCATAGAGTGCAATGTCTGATGTTCACACTGCATGCGTTCCGGACCTGTGCGCTCCGGGAACGCATGCTGCACGCAGATTTTACAAAAACGCGCGGCTGTCCCATTCACTTTTCAGTGATGGGATCAGCCACGCAAAGCATACGAACGCGGATGGCGTGCGTTCGTACGCGTTGCTGTCCGCATGCGTGGCCGTCCGCATTTTGCAGTCTGAATGGGCCCTCATTCTGGACACATCTGTGTATATTTCTGCTCTTTCCTTTTTAAGAGAATTGGCCGAACCCTTTCCAGAGCTGTTCCTAACTAGAATATTTGTAAATCTATCCTTATTCTTAGAATGAATCATAATCTATCTTATGTTTCTGTAATAAGTGGTTAATATTGGCT
Organism: Hyperolius riggenbachi; assembly: GCF_040937935.1. Taxonomy (NCBI): domain Eukaryota; kingdom Metazoa; phylum Chordata; class Amphibia; order Anura; family Hyperoliidae; genus Hyperolius; species Hyperolius riggenbachi. The sequence goes on along the minus strand of NC_090655.1, from coordinate 244,039 downwards.
CTAACCAGTCTGATGACTGTAATCAACAAATAACAATTTCAATAAATTTCATGTAAACTTTCACAATTGCGCTTATACGTAGTTACGATTTGCAAATTCAATCGATTTCGTGGAGTCATTCGTAATTTCGCATAAAATTTGGTGAAATTTGGTGAAATTTCTTGCCGACTTTAGCAGTGAATAGCACACCCCCCATACAGGCTATTGACACCAAAATTGCTACATATGTTAAAGAGACTCCGTAACAAAAATTGCATCCTGTTTTTTATCATCCTACAAGTTCCAAAAGCTATTCTAATGTGTTCTGGCTTACTGCAGCACTTTCTGCTATCACAGTCTCTGTAATAAATCAATGCATCTTTCCCTTGTCAGACTTGTCAGCCTGTGTCTGGAAGGATGCCAAGTTCTTCAGTGTTGTGGTTCTGCTACGAATTTCCCCTTCCAGGCCTCTCTCTGCACACTGCCTGTGTATTATTTAGATTAGAGCAGCTTCTCTCTTCTCTCTTATCTTTTACAAGCTGGATAAATCGTCCTCTGAGCTGGCTGGGCTTTCACATACTGAGGAATTACAGACAAGGGCAAAGCTGTTTGCAGGAGAAAAAAGAGCAGCCTGAAACTTCAGTGCATGAGAACTGCAGGGAGAAAGAAACACACAAATGATCTCTTGAGATTAAAAAGGAAGGCTGTATACAGCCTGCTTGTGTATGGTTGTATTTTCTATGTGTGGACATACAGTACATCAACCTACTTCCTGGTTTGGTGGCCATTTTGTTTGTTTATAAACAAACTTTTTAAAACTGTTTTTAACCACTTTTAATGCGGCGAGGAGCGGCGAAATTGTGACAGAGGGTAATAGGAGATGTCCCCTAACGCACTGGTATGTTTACTTTTGTAGCAAGAAGTTTTAAATCAGGATGATACCATTTATTGGCTAACTACAAATGAATAAGAATAAACAAGCTTTCGGCCTTGCAGCCTTCGTCAGGTTTATATCCTGTTAGTTTGCAAGCTGGTGGTACAGACAGCTTATATACATGCAACATCAAAAGGAAAAACAGATATTTTTTTCAAGCATAAATACATCATTAAGATGCCTTAATACAAACAGACCATCTAAATGGGGTAAGATAAGGATCCTTGTTTACTTTATTGCTCCCAGACCTGGTATTAGGATTGACCCAGAGGTATCGTAAATTCTTAGTTCACAAGTTCAGCTAGGGTGGCTGAGACAGTTCATATATCATCCATCTCATACCAATATAGAAAGTTGTTGTCCTTATTCAGACCCTTCTGCACAGCTTTGAAACAATTTATAAATTTTGTTTCTGCTATTAATCGGTCATTTGACGTTTTGAAGCCGCCCTTCAGGGCAGTGACACGAAGATCATCCATGCTGTGTCCGTTGGACCGAAAGTGTGTAGCAACTGGGAGTCCAGATTTGGTATCATTTTTACTTTTGTGCGATTTTAACAATACAGATTCTCTTTAAGGAGAATTGTGGGTACAAGTTTAAAAAAAAGAATTTTGCAAAAGACCTTATAGTTTTTGAGAAACCCGATTTTAAAAATGCAAGAAAAAAATGTTTTTTAAACTTAGAAAAATGACAGTTCAAAAACCATTTTTCTTTGCATTTTTAAAATCGAGTTTCTCAAAAACTACAAAGTCTTTTTGAAAAATTATTTTTGTGACTTATACCCACTATTCTGCTTAACATATGTAGCAATAGTGTGTATGGGGGCCTTGCTATAAACCTCTAAACTAGGCACAAATTGATGCGCAATTTCACAAAAATTACGCAACAAAAAAATACGCAAAAACTTGAAATACTATTATTACATACGAAATGAATTACGATTTTCTCTGAAATTTCACATTGTCACTGTCACTCGGCACTTGGCAATTGGCACTTTGCACGTGTCACTTTGCACTTGACACGTGGCAGTTGGCACTTTGCACCTTGCAAAGTGCCACGTGCCAAGTGCAAAGTGCCACGTGCAAAGTGCCAATTGCCAAATGCCGAGTGACAGTCAGACAGCAGAGGAGAAGACACTAACTGTCACACTGGCACTGCTCAGCAGCACAGCAGTTCTGTAGTAAGCTAACACAGTAGTAGTACTACTCTAACAACTACTAGCACTGACTGCAGTACTACAGTACTAACTACACAATAACACAGTAATCCTATTCCCTAACCTAACCTATACTGTAGCTAAGGCTAGCTGGCCAGCAGGCAGCAGCTGGCCTGGTCTGTGCACAGCACACACACAGACACATAGCAGCTGCAGCAGCCCTGCAGCACACACTCACTCACTGAATAAAATCAAGCTAGCTACCTAATTAACAATATAACAATAGTGTAGTGATAGTGAAAGGGTTAATCACTGAACAGCTTTAGGTTTATCACTGTATACAGCACTTGCTAGGCCAGCAGCACTGGAGCATGTCTCTCAGTGAGCATTCCCAAGCTAGGACAAGATTTCTCATCATGGCTGCCATGATGAGAAATCTTGTCCTAGCTTGTGAATTATTATACAGGGGGGGCCTCCTTATTATACAGGGGGGGGCTGGCCAGGGTTCCTTTCTGATATTGGGTGCCAGGGCTTAGGCTGGGAGCCCTCTGATTGGCTCAATGAGGTCAGGAGGGGCTGGCCAGGGCTCCCTTCTGTGATTGGTTGCTAGGGCTTCTGCTGGGAGCCCTCTGATTAACTCAATGACGTCAGGGACGTCATCTCCTTAGTTACAGTATCCGGATATCCGCGGATATCCGCGGATATCCGGGTATGCGACAAAATATCCGCGGTTTGCTATCTGGATTTGGGCCCAGGTATCCGGAATCCGAATCCGGTTGGATAGCTGAAAAAAGTTTGAATATCCGGGTTACCCGGATATCTGAAATCCGGATGAGCAGCCCTATTTGGCTGCAACCTTAGTGCGGCCACCCCTTAATTTATTTAGGGTGATGTATGTCACACACAGGTCATATCTGCAGGCAGCCAGAAAAGAAGACCCCAAAGGGGCCAATAACATAGGTGCACCACCCTTAACGGAAGGGATACTGGGGTATGAAATGAACAGTGGGTGCATACAGTGTATATACATATATAGTGCTCTCTACAATTGTGTCACCCTTATATGGGGCGTCGTCAGAAGAATAGTGCCCAAAATATACAGGTATAGCAATCCCCCCACCGAGTGACAGAGCTTCCCCAGCAATAGCCCAAGTCAGAGCTAAATGATTGACCAGCTAAGTAGGTTTGAATAGCTGATGGCCTCCACACCCGTCCCCTCTGGGACCTCCCCTCTAAAATGCAATATGCATGTTACCTGTGTAAAATGCTGGTCTAGCTATCCCAGCTTACTCCTCTGTATATGAGAGCGGTGTGGCTGGATCCATACACCGCTCTCCAAGCCTCAATTTGGCGTCATGTCCTGTGACGTCACATCCTCCTTGTTGCTATGCGTCGATAGCAACATTCGTCAAACTCCACGGACGTCAGCGCTGTGTATACAGATCTGCGCTGCACGTCCTTTGTTTCTGGGCGTTGTCATGGCAACTCTGCTTTGTTGTCAAAAAAACTTTTTGGGCGATCACCGTCGACTATAACAGCTGGCACACTGTGAGGAAACGCGGAAAAGCCGCCGCAAGGGCTCAGAGTGAGGCGGCTGTTTCCGCGTCCAACATGGCGGCACAACGCGGAGAAACCGCCGCATGCCGCATGGACAGAGCGGTGGATTCCGCGTTGGAGGCAGCAGATTGCACAGATAGCAGAGCGACTGACAGTGCAGCCGGACATGGGGAAACCGCCGCTCCCTTGGAGAGCGGGGCGGCGGTCCCCGCGTTTGAATCAGGGATTACATTGCAAGACATGTCTGGTGTGGCTGGGACTGCTAGTCCACACAGATTCAGAAGGAGGTGCACGCGCGCTGAGAGGCAGAGCTTATATGACAGCCAGAAAAGGGTCAGCTGACAATTTCACCACTTGCCATTGGTCCAGCACATAGATGAGGCGCCGGAGAGCACCTTACTATATATACTGGGTGCTGGGCATTCTCTGGTTGTCTGCCGTTGCGATCACAACGTGGTAGCACTCAGACCTTGTTTGTATCTGTGTTCTAGCATAGTTTCCAAAGGTGTTGACATCAAGGCGTTCACACCTTAGCATTAGGAACATTGCATTGTATTATTTGTTATGACCTTCCGCCTGTCTGACGATCCCTCTGAACTCTGATCTTGTACCTTGCTATTTCTGATATCCTGTTGCCAAACTCTGCTCATTCCTGACTCTGTATTTGCATCCTGATTCTGTACTTTATCTGTCTGTGTGTTAACGACCTGGCTTGCCGACCTCGAGAACTGGCCTTACTGTTAGAGGCAGTTCCCAGACCTGTTAGTGACACCCTCCCTCTTGGGTGTCACTCACGCTCTGACCTTCCTACACTCAGCCTAGCCCCTCCCTCCTGGAGAGTCTAGGCCATAGGAAGGAACCCACTTCTGGAGAAGTGCTCAAAGTATACTGTTGCATAAACACTCACTTGTTCTCCCTGGTGTCCAGAGGTTAGTAGATATATCTGATTATCGGTGATACTGCAGATCACCAATAATCGGGTATATTCTGTATTCCTGGTGAGACTGCAGTTCACCGGTAATCAGACCCTCTCTGTGTTACACCGATCGTTACACACACGTGTGTATATGTATATACCGTTCTCTGTCACTTCCCCAAGTAGCAGCGCACAGAGCTGTCAATGACAGTGTGCACTGTGCAGTATAAATACACAAGAACGCTGGTATGCAACATATTTAATCACTTAAGCCTATCTGGATGAACATTCCCATCCAGATAGGCTGCGCGCCCTCCCGGGGGCTGTGCACGCTCCCACTGCCGGCCGTTAGCCCAGCGATCAATGAATAAGATTATAGATCCCATTCATTGATCGAAGACCCCCCGCAGAAAACACGACAGCCTCTTATCAGAGGTTGCAGTTTTTCTGAGTTAAAAAATGTTCCCTGTCCTCCTAATGCTTCCTGGAAGCGTGATTGTATGCTTCCAGGACTTTTTGACTGTGGCCATCTTGTGGCCAAATAGTAAAACTACACCCACATCCATTTTTCATTAAATAAATACATTTTTTTACATTAAAAATTAGCTGTTTACCTCCCTCACCAAAAACTACCCAAATAAAATTTGTAATAAAAAAAAAAAAAAGTTATCTAAGGGTCTGAACCTTTTAAATATGCACGTTAAAGGAGTATATATATATATATATATATATATATATATATATATATATATATATATATATATAATTTTTTTTTTTAATTATGGGCTTGTAAATAGTGATGGACGCAAATTGAAAATATGCACCTTTATTTCCAAATAAAATATCGCCGCCATACATTGTGATAGGGACATAATTTAAATGGTGTAATAAGCGGGACAAATGGGCAAATAAAATGCATGGGTTTTAATTATGGTAGCATGTATTAATTTCAAACTATAATGGCCAAAAACTGAGAAAGAATGATTTTTTTCCATTTCTTTCTCAATATTCCTGTTAAAATGGATTTAGAATACATTAATTCTTAGCAAAAGGTATCATCCGAAGAAAGCCCAATTGGTGGCGGATCAGCTGACTCCCCTTCTATTTGCATAAAGGTCCTGTCGCCTGGCGCGCGCAGCCCTCAGTCTATGTGCAACTGAAGGGCCAGGCAACACTCCACCATGTATTAGCGCGGCGGAAACCGCCGGCTGAGACGCGGAGACAGCCGCCATGCCGCTCACCGCTGCGGCGGCATCTCCGCTATCCATTACAGTACCTCCCCCCCAAGGAGTGGACCCCGGACACTTCTTACACGGCTTTTCAGGGTATAACTCATGAAACTCTCTCTTTAGTTCCTCGGCATGCATGCGGCAATCCGGAACCCAAGTTATCTCCTCTAGGCCATACCCCTTCTAATGGACCAGATACTGTACAGAATTCTGCACTAATCGAGAATCTAAAATCTTCTCATACTCAGGTTGGTCGTCAATCATCACAGGGGGGGGGGGGGGGGGGGGAGAGGAATCCACATGCACGGCCGGCTTCAACAAAGAAACATGAAATGATCTCACACCTCTCATGCTGGCTGGGAGAACAATCACATATGTCACATCATTAATTTTTTTGGACACAGGGTATGGGCCTACAAATCTGGGTCCTAACTTAGGTGATGGTTGCTTTAATGCCAGATGCCGAGTAGACACCCACACCATGTCTCCTGGGGGAAACTTCCACTCAACAGACCGCCTTATATTTGCCTGTTTTTTCTGCGTCTGGAAGGCTTTTCCCAGATTCCTTTTTACAAGCACCCAGATCTCCTTCGAAGCCCTTTGCCAATCTTCTAGGCAGGGCCAGATTAACGACCAAGCAACAAAAGCAGTCGCTTGGGGCCCCCATTCAGAGTCAAAGGGCCCCATCAGCACATAAACCAGCCCTCGCCATCCTGTCAGCGGTGGCTGGATGGTATAATGGTTAAAGGGACTCTGAGCAGTGCAGTAACTATGGAAAGATGCATATCATTTTAAAGCTTTCTTTCTCCTCTTTCCAATGATATATAAACGGCCGCCCTATGCCTTTTAGTTTTTGCTATTTTCGAGATTGAAATCACGACCACAGGATGACTTTTCTCCAAAGTCGGCAGCTCGATTCAGCACAATGCAATGAAATATAAGGAACCCAGGGGGATATAATTACAAACATCATGCTGGCAGGTGTGAGGATGTAATTAATTAGTTGTGGGTATGCTTAAAGGCATACCCACAGGCACTGCTCGGAGTCCCTTTAAAGGGAAGGTTCAGGGACTAACTAAAAAAAATAAAAATCCATTTCCACTTACCTGGGGCTTCCTCCAGCCCGTGGCAGGCAGGAGGTGCCCTCGGCGCCGCTCCGCAGGCTCCCAGTGGTCTCCGGTGGCCGACCCGACCTGGCCAGGCCGGCGGGCAGGTCGGGCTTCTTCTGCGCTCCATGGTGCGTTTCACGCCGGCGCGATGACGTCATCGGACTGCCTCTGGGCTGTACTGCGCAGGCTCAGTAGTTCTGAGCCTGCGCAGTACAGCCCGGAGGACGTCCGATGAGGTGAACGCGCCGGCGTGAAACGCACCATGGAGCGCAGAAGAAGCCCGACCTGGCCGCCGGCCTGGCCAGGTCGGGTCGGCCACCGGAGACCACCGGGAGCCTGCGGAGCGGCGCCGAGGGCACCTCCTGCCTGCCACGGGCTGGAGGAAGCCCCAGGTAAGTGGAAATGGATTTTTATTTTTTTTAGTTAGTCCCTGAACCTTCCCTTTAAGGGCTCTGCCTCTGACACAGGAGACCAGGGTTCGAATCTCGGATCTGCCTGTTCAGTAAGCCAGCACCTATTCAGTAGGAGACCTTAGGCAAGTCTCTCTAACACTGCTACTGCCTATAGGGTGCGTCCTAGTGGCTGCAGGCCTGGCGCTTTGAGTCCGCCAGGAGAAAAGCGCGATATAAATGTTATTTGTCTTGTCAAATGATGCCGTGCACTGCTGATTGTCTTCAGAGCCAGGCTCTCCTCCTAGGTCCAGCTCCTGCTACTGTGTGCTCTGCCGCTGCCCACTCCGTTCTCCCTTCCCACAGACAACCACAGCTGCAGCAAGAATGATAGCAGCAGATGGCAAACGCTCACTCACCTATCCGTGATCCAAGCGATAGAGATCCCGTCATCTTAAACTCATCTGTCTCTTCTACAGTGCAGCCGCTCGCTCTGAACTTCCTGATTCTCAGATCAGACAGGAAGTAGGAAGTAGTAATAGTAGTACTAACAGAGCGGCAGCACTCTAGAGGAGACAGATGGGCTCCGGATGATGGGACCTCTATTGCTCGCATCGCAATAGGTGAATGTGAGTCATCTGGTGCTGTTATTGTCCCCCGCTGAGGCTGCCTTCTCTGCTGGACTATTGTATTCACTGGGATGGAGGCTGCATGGTGGCTGTCTAGTTTGGGAGGAAATTGGTTGTTCAGTGGTGGGGGTGGTTATGTAATATTGTCTGGGGAACGGCTTCCGGTTTGGCGGTGTCCAGAGCTTTATGCTATTGCCAGGCTGGAGATGGGGAAAGTGCTGGGAAAGTGCTGCTGCTGTGATATCTGGCGCCCTCTCCACATGGGGTGCCCCAGCCCCTGAGTGCAAATGTCCCAGCCATTCATCTCTCTCTGCATTTTGCTGCTGATATTCCCTGCATTGTGCACCCACAGAGGAAAGCGGGCTGTTGCCCATAGCAACCAGTAGTGTGCGGCATGTTGCTGTGCAGCTGCATCTTCTGATTCTATTACGACATGATGGGGGGCCCAAATCAGTTACTTTGCTTAGGGCCCCATTTAGCCTTAATCCGGCTCTGCTTCTAGGGCCGGAAAAGGGGAAGATGCCACTGGCAAAGGAAAGAATTTGGGAGATCTCCCCGAAACCACCTGGAAAGGATAAAAACCTGAAGAGGAACTCTTCAGATTATTATGCGCAAATTCCGCAAATGGCAGGAACTTTACCCAATCTGACTGTGCATCTGCCACATAACACCTGAGAAACTGCTCCAAGGACTGGTTAACTCTTTCGGTCTGTCCATTGGTCTGTGGGTGGTAGCCTGATGAAAATGACAGGTCCATACCGAGCTGGTGGCAAAAAGCTCTCCAGAACCTAGACACAAACTGGACTCCCCTATCTGACACCACATTCTCCGGAATGCCATGCAGCCGGAAAATGTGCTGGATGAAGAGATCAGCCAATTCCTGGGCCGAAGGGAGTCCGAAGGGACAAAATGAGCCATTTTACTGAACCTATCAACTACCACCCAGATGACCGACTTGCGCTCAGACCTGGGGAGTTCTCCTACAAAGTCCATAGACAAGTGAGTCCATGGTTCATTTGGCACCGGTAAGGGTTGTAGCATACCTACTGGTGCTTGATGAGAGGGATTATTTCTGGCACATACAGAGAGCACGCTCTCACAAACTCTTTGCAATCAAGGGCCAACGAAGGCCACCATACACATCTGGCCAGTAGGTCCTGAGTTCGAGCAGCCCCGGGATGCCATGCATTCTTATGGGCGTGGAACAATTACAAGAGTTGTAAGCGAAAAGGAAGTGGCACAAACAGAACCCCCTCAGGCTTCCCTTCTGGAATATCCTGCTGGTAAGGCCCTAGGGTAAGTGCCCAATCTTCCCAGGTCTCTGTGGCTGCCACCACCAGTCTTTGAGGTAAGATGGTCTCAGGGGTTGATGGCTGAACTGTCTCGGGCTCAAAACACCTAGATAATGCATCTGCTTCGACATTCTTACTTCCCGGTGTATACGTAATTACAAATCTGAACCTTGAAAAGAACAAGGACCAGCGAGCCTGTCGGGGGCTAAGTCTTTTAGTCCCTTCGATGTACTCCAAATTTTTATGATCAGTATAGACCGTGATCGTATGTTCTGCCCCTTCCAGCCAATGGCGCCATTCTTCAAAGGATAACTTAATGGCCAAGAGCTCCCTATTGCCAATATCGTAGTTCCTCTCGGCTGGAGAGAGCCTACGAGAAAAGAAGGCACAGGGATGTAGTTTGCCTTGAAGGCCAGAGCGTTGAGACAGCACAGCCCCAACCTCCGATGCATCCACCTCAACAAGAAGGGGAAAGTGGCATCCACATGTCTCAGAATGGGAGCAGAACAAAATAACTTTTTCAAGGTAGCGAAGGCAGACTGTGCGCAGCCGCAGTTCAATCCCATGCCGCTTAGACCGGGGCCGGCGGCGGCAGAGAAGAGCAGATGGGAGGAGGACGGCGTGGGACATTACCGCTGCACGGGGCTGATAGAAGCCCAAGGTAAGGGTCTGTTTTTCTTCTCAGAAACCCCTAACAGAACCCCTTTAACTGTCCAATGGTAAGTGTCAACCCCCTGCTTGGTGAGGGGTGACACTACAGAGGAAAACCCTTTGATGAACTTCCTGTAGTAATTGGCGAAGCCAAGAAATCTTTGGAGTGCCTTCAATCCTACAGGTTGAGGCCACTCCAATACAGCAGAGACTTTTTCAGGATCCATAGAGAGACCTGAAGTGGAAATGATATAGCCCAAAAAAGGGACTTTAGTGACTTCAAAGAGGCACTTCTCTAACTTCGCATACAACGAGTTCTGCCTCAGTTTTCTTAAAACGAATTTCACATGTTTCCGATGTTCTGTTAAATTGGGTGAGAAAATCAGTATATCATCCAGATACACTAGCACAAATTTTCCCAGAACTTCCCTAAAGACTTCATTGATCAACTCCTGAAAGACGGCAGGGGCATTACACAACCCGAAGGGCATAACCAGATACTCGTAGTGCCCGTCGGGCATGTTGAATGCCGTCTTCCATTCATCACCATCCCTAATGCGTACCAGGTTGTATGCTCTTCGTAGGTCTAACTTAGAGAAGATACTGGCGTTAGTCACCTGGGCAAACAAATTGTCAATCAACGGCAGTGGATAGCGATTTTTCACTGTGATCTTATTTAAACCCTGATAGTCAATACAAGGTCGAAGCCCACCGTCCTTTTTCTGTACAAAAAAGAACCCAGCCCCTGCTGGTGACCGGGAAGGACGGATAAATCCCTTGGCCAAATTTTCTTTAATGTATTCCTGCATAGCCAGCTTCTATGGCCCCGACAGATTATAGAGATGGCCTCTAGGGGGCATACAACCCGATCTTAACTCTATGGGGCAGTCGAAGCTCCGGTGTGGCGGGAGCTTCTCAGCTGATTTTGGACAAAACACGTCAGAAAATTCTGCGTACTGCACTGGCTCCCCTTTCACCTGAACCTTGGTGGCGCACACAGCAACTTTCTCCAAACAATGATGATGACAATGGGCTGACTAGCTCTGTAGCTGACCTGAAGCCCAGTCGATCTGAGGGGAGTGTAGTTGCATCCAAGGCATACCGTGGACTATGGTAGAGGTTGCCATTTGCAGGACAAAGAACTGTAGTTTCTCCTTATGCAGAACCCCTATATTACACAACAATAAGGGGGTCTGGGAGAGAGGCTGTCTACACTGTAACGGAGAGTCATCTACCGCTGTGATCTGAATCTGACGGTGTAAAGGAAGTAAGGGAATCCCCAATTTTTTGACAAAGTCATAATCTATAAAATTGGATGCAGAGCCTGAGTCCACGAATGCTTCTGTGGCCGTGGCCCGACCCTCCCAGGTAATGGAGCAAGGGAGGAGTAAACGGTTATTATCTAGAGGTAAACACGGCTCGCCTAGGGTATTACCTCTGACTACACCTAGGCGGCAGTGTTTCTCGACTTTTTAGGGCAATTCTGGACAATGTGACCCTCCTCAGCACAGTATAAACAGAGTCTTTCTGACCTTCTGCGATTCTTCTCCACTTGTGTTAACCTAGACTGACCGATCTGCATCGGTTCGTCCTGAGGTGACGAGGGTGGAGAAGAGGCGTAGTAACCAGATCTTATAGCATTTCTCCCACAGGTTTGTTTTTGATAGCGAAGGCGGCGATCAACACGCACCGCCAATAAAATTGCTTCGTCCAGAGATTTAGGCTCAGGATGACCTAACATCAAATCAGAAACTGCATCGGATAGCCCTGACAGGAAACAATCTAATAAAGCATACTTTCCCCATCTAGCTGAAACAGCCCACCTCCTAAATTCTGCAGCATAAACCTCTACTGGGTTACGACCCTGCCTGAGATTTTTTATTTTCCTTTCAGCCGTGATAGCAATATCCGGATCATCGTATATAACGGCCATAGCCTTAAAAATCTCCTGAACTGAGGATAATGCTTCATGCCCTGTGTGAAGACTATATGCCCATGTTTGTGAATCTCCTGACAAAAGGGTCTTTATAAAAGTTACCCTCTGGTTCTCAGATCCTGACAGATTGGGCCTCAACTCAAAATCGGATAGCACACGGTTTCTGAAATTCTGAAAGTCAGATCTATGCCCCGAAAACTTTTCGAGTACGGACATACGAAGGTCCGAGACTGAAGGGGATCGCACTGTATCAGTAGTCGTTCAAAGTACCTGAACTGTCCCAGACAGTTGAGTGATCTGAGTCTGTTAGGTATTGATCACCCCGGTAAGACTGTTTACTGTGGTGGTCAGGACTTCAAGCTGACTACGTAGTGCGTCCATAATGTTTGGTCTGCTGTTCTGTAACGATTGGTGTCAGCAAGAACAGATTTTCTGATTATTGGTGATCTGCAGTATCACCAATAATACAGATGCTATACCTGATTATGTAGTGATCTGCAGAATCACCAATAATGCTAGTATAGCAAGACACAGGACAATCGGATGTAAGGATAGGTGTTTGGTGCAACAGTAATACAGCATATAATGATCACCCGAGGAGCGGGTGGTTCAGACTGCAGTCGGTGGTCACCCGAGGAGCAGGGGATACCGACCGTACTGCAGGTACTGATCACCTGAGGAGCAGGTGAATCATACTGTAGTGCAACTACTGGTCACCTGAGGAGCAGGTGATTCAGACTGTACTGCAGCTACTGATCACCTGAGGAGCAGGTGATTCAGACTGTACTGCAGCTACTGATCACCTGAGGAGCAGGTGATTCAGACTGTACTGCAGCTACTGATCACCTGAGGAGCAGGTGATTCAGACTGTACTGTAGCTACTGATCACCTGAGGAGCAGGTGATTCAGACTATATTGTAGCTACTGATCACCTGAGGCGCAGGTGATAAAACCGTATAGAGAATCCCTCACCAGAGACTAGACTCACTGGTGAGGGCAGAAGAGTCAGACAAGCAGATTCGGCAACAGACGGACAGATACGGTATAAAGACAGAAGGCTAAATCAGAGTAGTAGTCGGCAACAGGATCAGAAGCACAGAATCAGTAGGCAGAAGAGTAGTTAAGGCTAGCAGAAGGTCATAACAAATAATACAATTCAATTAGTACTTTAGCTATCAACAGAAACTGACTAAGTGTGGATCCTGGTTCTAGCACACTTTGGGATCTGACTAAGGTCTGAGTGCTAACACGTAGCATATGCAAAAGCAGATGAGGAGCAACTGACAGGCCTGTTCTATATATACTGGGAGCGCCCCACAGCGCCGCCCCAGTCACTCAGCCAATCAGGAGCACTGCTGGAGTCAGCTGACCGGCCGATCAGCTGACTCCCCTTCTATTCGCATAAAGGTCCTGTCGCCTGGCGCGCAGCCCTCGGTCTATGTGCAACTGACGGACCAGGCAAAACTCCAACATGTAATAGCGCGGTAGAGGCCACCCAGAGCCGGATTAAGGCTAAATGGGGCCCTAAGCAAAGTAACTGATTTGGGCCCCCCATCATGTCGTAATAGAATCAGAAGATGCAGCTGCACAGCAACATGCCGCACACACCGGGGCAGCCGAGCTACTGGTTGCTATGGGCAACAGCCCGCTTTCCTCTGTGAGTGCACAATGCAGGGAATATGAGCGGCAAAATACAGAGAGAGATGAATGGCTGGGACATTTGCACTCAGGGGCTGGGGCACCCCATGTGAAGAGGGCGCCAGATATCACAGCAGCAGCACTTTCCCAGCACTTTCCCCATCTCCAGCCTGGCAATAGCATAAAGCTCTAGACACCGACAAACCGGAAGCCGTTCCCCAGACAATATTACATAACCACCCCCACCACCGAACAACCAATTTCCTCCCAAACTAGACAGCCACCATGCAGCCTCCATCCCAGTGAATACGATAGTCCAGCAGAGAAGGCAGCCGCAGTGGGGGAGAATGACAGCACCAGATGACTCACATTCACCTATTGCGATCCAAGCAATAGAGGTCCCGTCATCCGGAGCCCATCTGTCTCCTCTAGAGTGCTGCCGCTCTGTTACTACTACTATTACTACTTCCTACTTCCTGTCTGATCTGAGAATCAGGAGATTCAGAGCGAGTGGCTGCACTGTAGAAGAGACAGATGAGTTTCAGATGACGGGATCTCTATCGCTTGGATCACGGATAGGTGAGTGAGCGTTTGCCATCTGCTGCTATCATTCTTGCTGCAGCTGTGGTTCTCTGTGGGAAGGGAGAGCGGAGTGGGCAGCGGCAGAGCACACAGTAGCAGGAGCTGGACCTAGGAGGAGAGCCTGGCTCTGAAGACAATCAGCAGTGCACGGCATCATTTAACAAGACAAATAACATTTATATCGCGCTTTTCTCCTGGCAGACTCAAAGTGCCAGACCTGCAGCCACTAGTACTCACCCTATAGGCAGTAGCAGTGTTAGAGAGACTTGCCTAAGGTCTCCTACTGAATAGGTGCTGGCTTACTGAACAGGCAGATCCGAGATTCGAACCCTGGTCTCCTGTGTCAGAGGCAGAGCCCTTAAAGGGACTCCGAGCAGTGCCTGTGGGTATGCCTTTAAGCATACCCACAACTAATTAATTACATCCTCACACCTACCAGCATGATGTTTGTAATTATATCCCCCTGGGTTCCTTATATTTCATTGCATTGTGCTGAATCGAGCTGCCGACTTTGGAGAAAAGTCATCCTGTGGTCGTGATTTCAATCTCGAAAATAGCGAAAACTAAAAGGCATAGGGCGGCCATTTATATATCATTGGAAAGAGGAGAAAGAGAGCATTAACATGATATGCATCTTTCCATAGTTACTGCACTGCTCAGAGTCCCTTTAACCATTATACCATCCAGCCACCGCTAACAGGATGGCGAGGGCTGGTTTATGTGCTGATGGGGCCCCTTTGACTCTGAATGCGGGCCCCAAGCGACTGCTTTTGTTGCCTGGTCGGTAATCCGGCCCTGAGGCCGCCGGCTGAGACGTGGAGACAGCTGCCATGCCGCCCACCGCTGCGGCGGCCTCTCCACTATTCACTACAGTCCCAGGCAACACTCCATCATGTAATAGCGAGGCAGAGACCGCCGGCTGAGACGCGGAGACAGCTGCCGTGCCGCTCACTGCTGCGGCGGCCTCTCCACTATTCACTACAGTCCCAGGCAACACTCCATCATGTAATAGCGAGGCAGAGACCGCCGGCTGAGACGCGGAGACAGCTGCCGTGCCGCTCACTGCTGCGGCGGCATCTCCGCTATTCACAGTCCCAGGCAAAACTCCATCATGTAATAGCGAGGCAGAGACCGCCAGCTGAGACGCGGAGACAGCCGCTATGCCGCTCACTGCTGCAGCGGCATCTCCGCTATCTATTACATTAATACAGTTAATTACACCTTTCTTATACCACAAGGTTTCTTTCACAAATGGTATGTAGTAGAACAAAGTATGTGTAGTTTGCCAGCAGAATCCTATAAAATATCATCTTTCTATTTAATTATAGATATCATATTAAAAATGTAAGCATTAAAAAGTTCTTGGTACTTCAACTTGCAAGCTAGCTAGTTGCAGTAGCCGTTTTCAAATATATTCTCAATAAAACATATATATTAACATCTCATTGTTGAAGTTTCTTCTCCACTTCATGTTCCAGTATTTTGCAGTAATTCTCTCTCGAAAAATTGATCAGTATTTTTATTGTTGATTTAAAAGTCTCTTGAAACTTATGTTGTAGACTGTCAGCATTCGTGTATGTAAATGTTGGCCTGTTTACTTGCACAAAGTCAAATGTGATACATTATCTTGTAAATTAAATTGGATATATGGTTGTTTTCTTGTTAAGCACAGTCTCTTCTCATGGCAATATTTAATGCAGCTACACGCTTGATCCTGGATGTGTCATGTGTACATATTCTCTCTGATTGAAGTAGTACTCCGCACCAATCATTCATTAGTATTGGAATCCGTAGTCATTCAGAATTTTCTTTTCTGGAAACTTCTTTAAACGGTATCATATGTTTCAAATAGCTTTCATTCAAGTGTCTGTAATTCTTGTATACGACATGCAGTTCTCATGATAGCGCGATAGGATCCCCCCTTATGCCGCTTTACAGCAATCTAGTACTAGTCCAGTGTTTTACTAGCAGTTAAGCCTGCCACATTAACGCATTATTGACATTTCATGCTGTTTCATGCAACTAGAATAATTCAATTACGAGTTTCACAGCCTGGAATATGCTGAGATGTCACAGAGCCATATTTCAAAAAAGTACTCTAACTTTACAGTTTACAATGACATTTTGCATAAAACATTAAAACTTAAAACATACACATATGACAGCTTTTCCTGCACAAATAAAACCGCTAGAATTCTGACATCTCATCCTCTGTCTCTCCCTTTCTCTCATCCTCTGTCTCTCCCATCCTCTGTCTCTCCCCCTCTCTCATCCTCTGTCTCTCCCCCTCTCTCATCCTTTGTCTCTGCCTCTCTCCCCCTCTCTCTCATCCTCTGTCTCTCCCTCTCTCCCCCTCTCTCTTATCCTCTGTCTCTCCCCCTCTCTCATCCTCTGTATCTCCCCCTCTCTCATCCTCTGTCTCTCCCCCTCTCTCATCCTCTGTCTCTTCCCCTCTCTCATCCTCTGTATCTCCCTCTCTCCCCCTCTCTCTCATCCTCTGTCTTTCCCCCTCTCTCATCCTCTGTCTCTCCCTCTCTCCCCCTCTCTCTCATCCTCTGTCTCTCCCTCTCTCCCCCTCTCTCTCATCCTCTGTCTCTCCCCCTCTCTCATCCTCTGTCTCTCCCCTCTCTCTCATCCTCTGTCTCTCCCCCTCTCATCCTCTGTCTCTCATCCTCTGTCTCTCCCTCTCTCTCTCTCTCTCTCATCCTCTGTCTCTCCCTCTCTCGCCCTCTCTCTCTCTCTCTCTCATCCTCTGTCTCCCCCCCTCTCATCCTCTGTCTCTCATCCTCTGTCTCTCCCTCTCTCCCCCTCTCTCTCTCTCTCATCCTCTGTCTCTCCCTCTCTCCCCCCCTCTCTCTCTCTCATCCTCTGTCTCTCCCCCCCTCTCTCATCCTCTGTCTCTCCCCCTCTCATCCTCTGTCTCTCATCCTCTGTCTCTCCCTCTCTCCCCCTCTCATCCTCTGTCTCTCCCCCTCTGTCTCTCATACTCTGTCTCTCCCTCTCTCCCCCTCTCTCTCATCCTCTGTCTCTCTCTCTCATCCTCTGTCTCTCCCCCTCTCCCTCTCTCCCCCTCTCTCTCTCATCCTCTGTCTCTCCCCCTCTGTCTCTCATCCTCTGTCTCTCCCTCTCCCCCCCCCTCTCTCTCTATCTCATCCTCTGTCTCTCCCCCTCTCCGTGCTGCTAAGTATTAATGAAGATGTTGCCCATAGTTGGATTACACAGAGAGGCTGAGAGAGCCACAATCTCCCCAGACAATCCAGATCAATGCCTCCTATTCTCCTATTCCGTTACACTTACATTGTGTTCTGTACATCAGAAGCTCACAACCCTCTGCTGCTGTATTCTCTGTGTGTAATCCTCTCACCTGCTGCTCATCCCATAAGGATCACACAGGATGAACATGGTGTCCTCTGTATATTTCTATATTCCTCTGTTTGCTTCTGTCTTCCTCTGTGTATTTCTATATTCCTCAGTTTGCTTCTGTCTTCCTCTGTATATTTCTATATTACTCTGTTTGCTTCTGTCTTCCCCTGTATATTTCTATACTACTCTGTATGCTTCTGTCTTCCCCTGTGTATTTCTATCTCCCTCTGTATGCTTCTGTCTTCCCCTGTATATCTCTATACTACTCTGTATGCTTCTGTCTTCCTCTGTATATTTCTATATTCCTCTGTATGCTTCTGTCTTCCCCTGTATATTTCTATATTCCTCTGTTTGCTTCTGTCTTCCTCTGTATATTTCTATACTACTCTGTATGCTTCTGTCTTCCCCTGTATATTTCTATACTACTCTGTATGCTTCTGTCTTCCCCTGTGTATTTCTATCTTCCTCTGTATGCTTCTGTCTTCCGCTGTATATTTCTATATTACTCTGTATGCTTCTGTCTTCCCCTGTATATTTCTATATTACTCTGTTTGCTTCTGTCTTCCCCTGTGTATTTCTATATTCCTCTGTATGCTTCTGTCTTCCCCTGTATATTTCTATACTACTCTGCTTCTGTCTTCCTCTGTATATTTCTATATTCCTCTGTTTGCTTCTGTCTTCCTCTGTATATTTCTATATTCCTCTGTATGCTTCTGTCTTCCCCTGTATATTTCTATATCCCTCTGTTTGCTTCTGTCTTCCCCTGTATATTTCTATATTCCTCTGTATGCTTCTGTCTTCCCCTGTATATTTCTATATTCCTCTGTTTGCTTCTGTCTTCCTCTGTATATTTCTATACTACTCTGTATGCTTCTGTCTTCCCCTGTATATTTCTATACTACTCTGTATGCTTCTGTCTTCCCCTGTGTATTTCTATCTTCCTCTGTATGCTTCTGTCTTCCCCTGTATATTTCTATATTACTCTGTATGCTTCTGTCTTCCCCTGTATATTTCTATATTACTCTGTTTGCTTCTGTCTTCCCCTGTGTATTTCTATATTCCTCTGTATGCTTCTGTCTTCCCCTGTATATTTCTATACTACTCTGCTTCTGTCTTCCTCTGTATATTTCTATATTCCTCTGTTTGCTTCTGTCTTCCTCTGTATATTTCTATATTCCTCTGTATGCTTCTGTCTTCCCCTGTATATTTCTATATCCCTCTGTTTGCTTCTGTCTTCCCCTGTATATTTCTATATTCCTCTGTTTGCTTCTGTCTTTCTCTGTATATTTCTATATTACTCTGTTTGCTTTTGTCTTCCTCTGTATATTTCTATATTCCTCTGTTTGCTTCTGTCTTCCTCTGTATATTTCTATATTCCTCTGTATGCTTCTGTCTTCCCCTGTATATTTCTATATTCCTCTGTTTGCTTCTGTCTTCGGGCCTGTTCACACTATATGCGTTCCTAGCCGTTTTCAGGGAACGCGTACTGGAACAAAAAACGCATAGAAACGGCTCCTAATGCTTTTGAATGGGCTAGTTCACATGTATGCGTATGAGACGCATACGTTTCTCATCCGCATTGCTGCACGCAGTTCTGTGCGATACGCATAGAAACGGACGCAATGAAAGTCTATGGACGCGTATCAAAAACGCGTACTATTGCGTTTTTAGCGTCCGTTTTCCTCTGCGGTTCCCATAATTCTTTTTTTTCCCCTGGGTCACGTGTTTGTGCAAAACGCAATACAAAACGCATTCAAACGCAAGAAAAACGCATGCGTTTTTCAACTTGCGTTTCTTTGAATTTATACGCGTTCTACAAACGCAGCAAGTATGAACAGGCCCCTCCTCTGTATATTTCTATATTCCTCTGTATGCTTCTGTCTTCCCCTGTATATTTCTATATTCCTCTGTTTGCTTCTGTCTTCCTCTGTATATTTCTTTTTTAAATTCAATAAATTTTTGAGTTTTTTCAAATACAATGCATGCAGTAATACATATAGCATAGATTAGGGCCTTAAGGGCCACTCTATACAGAGGAATACCATTACATACTTTAATAGCGTCTGGCCTTGCCATCTCACCGGTAGCATAACTAAGGTAAACCCTCTGGTCTAGGAAACCTCAGCCAGGCGAGCTGAAGGTTTTCATTGCTGGAAAAAGCATATCTGTTCTTGGTAGAGGAGCAATTACTCGTAGATTAATTAACATAAAACAGGAACTTATCTACTGTAACTAATAACACAGCTATCACCTCTGTGGGTATGAATGGTGGTGTACCTGGACTGTACTGAGTACAGCGAATATGAAGTGTAATTGATGCTTATCCGTCATAGGCCCCTTTTACTCCTGTTCGTCCGAGCCGGAACTTGGGGACTTGGGGTAAACAATTGCCCTTTTAGTTAAAGGGACTCCGAGCAGTGCAAAAACTATGAAAAGATGCACATCATTTTAAAGCTCTCTTTCTCCTCTTTCCAATGATATATAAACCGCTACCCTACGCCTTTTAGTTTTCGCTATTTTTGCGATTGAAATTGACGCGGACGCAATTTCGATCGCGAAAATAGAGAAAACTAAGAGGCGTAGGGTGACGATTTAGGGGTCGTCAGAAAGAGGAGAAAGAGAGCTTTAAAATGATATCTATCTTTCCATAGTTACTTGTATTACACAGGGCGACACTTTCCCCAGTGTCAGCAGCTCCATTCAGCAGAAAAAGTCGCCCTGTGTAATACAATGTAACTATGGAAAGATGGATATCATTTTAAAGCTCTCTTTCTGACTACCCCTAAATCGTCGCCCTACGCCTTTTAGTTTTCTCTATTTTCGCGATCAAAATTCGAAAATAGCGAAAACTAAAAGGCGTAGGGTGGCGGTTTATATATCATTGGAAAGAGGAGAAAGAGAGCTTTAAAATGATATGCATCTTTCCATAGTTTCTGCACTGCTCGGAGTCCCTTTAAATATCATAATGCTTTCCGGACCTAACTGATCTCTATGTGCTCTTAGTCTCGCTTCCAGGGAGAGATTGTATTGTGTTAAGTTTATTAGCTGGGTTATCGTCGGTATTTCCGTGGACTTCCAATTGGTCATAATGAGGTGTCTTGCGGCTGCTAGGATGTGGAAGATCCCTCCCTACTCTGTATTTAATTTCCACCTCTTCTATGCCTATATTAAGGATTGCTAGCGTTGGGGAAAGTGAGAATGGATGATGTAAAAAGGAGGTTATTTTTTCTTGTATTTCGAACCAGTAGTCGTCTAGTTTTGGGCAATCCCATAAGAGATGAGTCAAGGTGCCCACCTGTCCGCATTGCCTCCAGCAGAGTGGAGATTGTGAAGGGTAAATGGCAGCCAGTTTCCTGGGTGTTAAATACCATTTTAAGAAGATTTTTTGAAGTGTCTCCCAATAGGTGAGGCAGTATGAGAGCTTGGACGCGACCCGTGTAGCCTTGATTACATGTCTTACTTCAATGTTGGCCTTAAGGTCATAAGCCCAACATTTAGTATATTTTGATAATAATGTCTGCGTATCATTAGAGAAGGACCTATACCACATTGAGATACCTCCTTTTAGGGGAGTTGAGCTGTTTAGGAAAGCATTAATGTGTTTAGGTAGAGATGGAAGGGAGAAATTCTTTGTCTTTGTCCAGTGTTGTAGTCTTAAGTAAGAAAATAACTGTGACCCATCTAATTTAAACACTCGTTTGAGTCTATCAAACTTCCATACTTTGTTTGTTTCATAAATGTTGTTTAAATAAGAGATTCCCGCCTTGATCCATTTGGAGAAATCAATTTGTCCCATTAAGTTAGAAACTGTTCTTAATTCAATTTTAATTTGGGTGTTGTTGGATGACCTTTGGGAAATATATTTTTTAAAGAATTGCCATGATTTAATAGTGGCTTTACCGGTGATTAGGGAGGGGGGAGGGATATTGATATCCATAATTGTGCCCAGAATGGCATCTTTAAGTGGAATTGGGTAAGTCAAACTTCCTATGTCCACCCAAGGTTTATCTTGTGTGTTGTTCCACCAATTCAAGGATAAGTCTAATATACAGGCATTATAATAGAGTTCCATGTTGGGGAGGCCTAAGCCTCCTTTAAAGAGAAACTCCAACCAAGAATTGAACTTTATCCCAATCAGTAGCTGATACCCCATTTTACATGAGAAATATAATGATTTTCACAAACAGACCATCAGGGGGCGCTGTATGACTGATTTTGTGCTGAAACCCCTCCCACAAGAAGCTCTGAGTACCGTGGTACTCTGGGCAAACTGCCACAATGTAACAATGTTCACAGACAGGAATTAGCTGTTTACAGCTGTCTCTAACAGCCAAAACAGCTAGGAGCAGCTACATAACCTGCCCACAGTAAAAATGTCACCATGTGATACATGTCAGAATGTGAATCTGGGAGAGGAAAGATTTTACAATGAGCAAACACTGACTAAATCATTTATACATAATTATGGTAAAAATGAAGCACTTTTTTACTACATTATTTTCACTGGAGTTCCTCTTTAATTTTGGGAATATGTAAGATTTCCATTTTGAGCCTGAGTTTTCTACCTGCCCAGATACATTTGGATATTAAGGCATTAAAGGTAACAAAGAAGGATTTTTTAAGAGGGATATTGATTGAACGGAATATGTATAATATTTTAGGGAGAATTAACATCTTGAAAGAGTTCAGTCTGCCAGTCCAGGAGATTTCCACCTTAACCAAGTCTTCTAATTCCTTCTTCACTGAGGAAATTAAGGGTGCGTAATTGACATCGTATAGGCCCGTTACCGAGTTGGTTAAGTGGATTCCTAGGTATTGTATTGACTTGGAAGCCCACGGGAATGGAAATCTGGTAGAGATTAAATTTTTAACTTCCTGAGATAAATTTAGATCCAGCAATAAGGATTTGGAGTTGTTAATTTTGTAATATGACACATTGGAAAAAGCTTGTAAGGCGAGCACTGTGTTATGTAGGGAAGATATAGGGTTTGTTAATGTGAGGATTACGTCGTCGGCGAATCATCCGATTTTGTAAGATTTACCACCAATATTAACCCCTTGAATATCCCCATTAGATCTTATGGACTCGGCAAGGGTCTCCATAATCAGTGTGAAAATGAGCGGAGAGAGTGGACACCCCTGCCGAGTCCCATTTGAGATGTGGAAAGGATCAGAATGATAGCCAGAGGCATTAATTTTTGCAGACGGACAGGAGTAAAGCGCCATTATACCCCTCAATATGTTCCCTGAGAAGCTGAACTTCTTTAAAGTGTGTTCCAAAAATATCCAGTGGACTCGGTCGAACGCCTTCTCTGCATCCAAAGTGAGGAACAGAGAAGGCATCCGACCAGCTTCGAGACAGTGTATCATTGAGACCATCTCCTCTGTATATTTCTATATTCCTCTGTTTGCTTCTGTCTTCCCCTGTATATTTCAATATTCCTCTGTTTGCTTCTGTCTTCCTCTGTATATTTCTATATGCCTCTGTTTGCTTCTGTCTTCCCCTGTATATTTCTATATTCCTTTGTATGCTTCTGTCTTCCCCTGTATATTTCTATATTCCTCTGTTTGCTTCTGTCTTCCCCTGTATATTTCTATATTCCTCTGTTTGCTTGTCTTCCCCTGTATATTTCTATATTCCTGTTTGCTTCTGTCTTCCCCTGTATATTTCTATATTCCTCTGTATGCTTCTGTCTTCCCCTGTATATCTCTATACTACTCTGTATGCTTCTGTCTTCCTCTGTATATTTCTATATTCCTCTGTATGCTTCTGTCTTCCCCTGTATATTTCTATATTCCTCTGTTTGCTTCTGTCTTCCTCTGTATATTTCTATACTACTCTGTATGCTTCTGTCTTCCCCTGTATATTTCTATACTACTCTGTATGCTTCTGTCTTCCCCTGTGTATTTCTATCTTCCTCTGTATGCTTCTGTCTTCCCCTGTATATTTCTATATTACTCTGTTTGCTTCTGTCTTCCCCTGTATATTTCTATATTACTCTGTATGCTTCTGTCTTCCCCTGTATATTTCTATATTACTCTGTTTGCTTCTGTCTTCCCCTGTGTATTTCTATATTCCTCTGTATGCTTCTGTCTTCCCCTGTATATTTCTATACTACTCTGCTTCTGTCTTCCTCTGTCTATTTCTATATTCCTCTGTATGCTTCTGTCTTCCTCTGTATATTTCTATATTCCTCTGTTTGCTTCTGTCTTCCTCTGTATATTTCTATATTCCTCTGTATGCTTCTGTCTTCCCCTGTATATTTCTATATCCCTCTGTATGCTTCTGTCTTCCCCTGCATATTTCTATATTCCTCTGTTTGCTTCTGTCTTACCCTGTATATTTCTATATTCCTCTGTTTGCTTCTGTCTTCCTCTGTATATTTCTATATTCCTCTGTTTGCTTCTGTCTTCCTCTGTATATTTCTATATCCCTCTGTATGCTTCTGTCTTCCCCTGTATATTTCTATATCCCTCTGTATGCTTCTGTCTTCCCCTGTATATTTCTATATTCCTCTGTTTGCTTCTGTCTTCCCCTGTATATTTCTATATTCCTCTGTTTGCTTCTGTCTTCCCCTGTATATTTCTATATTCCTCTGTTTGCTTCTGTCTTTCTCTGTATATTTCTATATTACTCTGTTTGCTTTTGTCTTCCTCTGTATATTTCTATATTCCTCTGTTTGCTTCTGTCTTCCTCTGTATATTTCTTTTTTAAATTCAATAAATTTTTGAGTTTTTTCAAATACAATGCATGCAGTAATACATATAGCATAGATTAGGGCCTTAAGGGCCACTCTATACAGAGGAATACCATTACATACTTTAATAGCGTCTGGCCTTGCCATCTCACCGGTAGCATAACTAAGGTAAACCCTCTGGTCTAGGAAACCTCAGCCAGGCGAGCTGAAGGGTTTCATTGCTGGAAAAAGCATATCTGTTCTTGGTAGAGGAGCAATTACTCGTAGATTAATTAACATAAAACAGGAACTTATCTACTGTAACTAATAACACAGCTATCACCTCTGTGGGTATGAATGGTGGTGTACCTGGGCTGTACTGAGTACAGCAAATATGAAGTGTAATTGATGCTTATCCGTCATAGGCCCCTTTTACTCCTGTTCGTCCGAGCCGGAACTTGGGGACTTGGGGTAAACAATTGCCCTTTTAGTTAAAGGGACTCCGAGCAGTGCAAAAACTATGAAAAGATGCATATCATTTGAAAGCTCTCTTTCTCCTCTTTCCAATGATATATAAACTGCTACCCTACGCCTTTTAGTTTTCGCTATTTTTGCGATTGAAAGTGACGCGGCCGCAATTTCGATCGCGAAAATAGAGAAAACTAAGAGGCGTAGGGCGACGATTTAGGGGTCGTCAGAAAGAGGAGAAAGAGAGCTTTAAAATGATATCCATTTTTCCATAGTTACTTGTATTTCACAGGACGACACTTTCCCCAGTGTCAGCAGCTCCATTCAGCAGGAAAAAGTCGCCCTGTGTAATACAATGTAACTATGGAAAGATGGATATCATTTTAAAGCTCTCTTTATGACGACCCCTAAATCGTCGCCCTACGCCTTTTAGTTTTATCTATTTTTGCGATCGAAATTGCGGGCGCGGCAATTTCAATTGCGAAAATAGCGAAAACTAAAAGGCGTAGGGTGGCGGTTTATATATCATTGGAAAGAGGAGAAAGAGAGCTTTAAAATGATATGCATCTTTCCATAGTTTCTGCACTGCTCGGAGTCCCTTTAAATATCATAATGCTTTCCGGACCTAACTGATCTCTATGTGCTCTTAGTCTCGCTTCCAGGGAGAGATTGTATTGTGTTAAGTTTATTAGCTGGGTTATCGTCGGTATTTCCGTGGACTTCCAATTGGTCATAATGAGGTGTCTTCCGGCTGCTAGGATGTGGAAGATCCCTCCCTACTCTGTATTTAATTTCCACCTCTTCTATGCCTATATTAAGGATTGCTAGCGTTGGGGAAAGTGAGAATGGATGATGTAAAAAGGAGGTTATTTTTTCTTGTATTTCGAACCAGTAGTCGTCTAGTTTTGGGCAATCCCATAAGAGATGAGTCAAGGTGCCCACCTGTCCGCATTGCCTCCAGCAGAGTGGAGATTGTGAAGGGTAAATGGCAGCCAGTTTCCTGGGTGTTAAATACCATTTTAAGAAGATTTTTTGAAGTGTCTCTCAATGGGTGAGGCAGTATGAGAGCTTGGACGCGACCCGTGTAGCCTTGATTACATGTCTTACTTCAATGTTGGCCTTAAGGTCATAAGACCAACATTTAGTATATTTTGATAATAATGTCTGCGTATCATTAGAGAAGGACCTATACCACATTGAGATACCTCCTTTTAGGGGAGTTGAGCTGTTTAGGAAAGCATTAATGTGTTTAGGTAGAGATGGAAGGGAGAAATTCTTTGTCTTTGTCCAGTGTTGTAGTCTTAAGTATGAAAATAACTGTGACCCATCTAATTTAAAGGGACACTTAAGTCAAACAAAAAAAATGAGTTTTACTCACCTGGGGCTTCCAATAGCCCCCTGCAGCTGTCCTCTGCCCTCGCTGTCTCCCTCCGATCCTCCTGGCCCCGCCGGCAGCCATTTCCTGTTTCGGTGACAGGAGCTGACAGGCTGGGGACGCGAGTGATTCTTCGCATTCCCAGACACATTAACACCCTCTATGCTGCTATATGGTATATGATATATGCTATAGCAGCATAGATGGCGCTATTGTGGCCAGGAACGCGAAGAATCACTTGCGTCCCCAGCCTGTCAGCTCCTGTCACCGAAACAGGAAGTGGCTGCAGGCGGGGCCAGGAGGATCAGAGGGAGACGTCGAGGGCACCGGACAGCTGCAGGGGACTATTGGAAGCCCCAGGTGAGTAAAACTCATTTTTTTTGTTTGACTTAAGTGTCCCTTTAAACACTCGTTTGAGTCTATCAAACTTCCATACTTTGTTTCATAAATGTCGTTTAAATAATAGATTCCCGCCTTGATCCATTTGGAGAAATCAATTTGTCCCATTAAGTTAGAAACTGTTCTTAATTCAATTTTAATTTGGGTGTTGTTGGATGACCTTTGGGAAATATATTTTTTAAAGAATTGCCATGATTTAATAGTGGCTTTACCGGTGATTAGGGAGGGGGGAGGGATATTGATATCCATAATTGTGCCCAGAATGGCATCTTTAAGTGGAATTGGGTAAGTCGAACTTTCTATGTCCACCCAAGGTTTATCTTGTGTGTTGTTCCACCAATTCTTAGATAAGTCTAATATACAGGCATCATAATAGAGTTCCATGTTGGGGAGGCCTAAGCCTCCTTTAAAGAGAAACTCCAACCAAGAATTGAACTTTATCCCAATCAGTAGCTGATACCCCATTTTACATGAGAAATATAATGATTTTCACAAACAGACCATCAGGGGGCGCTGTATGACTGATTTTGTGCTGAAACCCCTCCCACAAGAAGCTCTGAGTACCGTGGTACTCTGGGCAAACTGCCACAATGTAACAATGTTCACTGACAGGAATTAGCTGTTTACAGCTGTCTCTAACAGCCAAAACAGCTAGGAGCAGCTACATAACCTGCCCACAGTAAAAATGTCACCATGTGATAAATGTCAGAATGTGAATCTGGGAGAGCAAAGATTTTACAATGAGCAAACACTGACTAAATCATTTATACATAATTATGGTAAAAATGAAGCACTTTTTTACTACATTATTTTCACTGGAGTTCCTCTTTAATTTTGGGAATATGTAAGATTTCCATTTTGAGCCTGGGTTTTCTACCTGCCCAGATACATTTGGATATTAAGGCATTAAAGGTAACAAAGAAGGATTTTTTAAGAGGGATATTGATTGAACGGAATATGTATAATATTTTAGGGAGAATTAACATCTTGAAAGAGTTCAGTCTGCCAGTCCAGGAGATTTCCACCTTAACCAAGTCTTCTAATTCCTTCTTCACTGAGGAAATTAAGGGTGCGTAATTGACATCGTATAGGCCCGTTACCGAGTTGGTTAAGTGGATTCCTAGGTATTGTATTGACTTGGAAGCCCACGGGAATGGAAATCTGGTAGAGATTAAATTTTTAACTTCCTGAGATAAATTTAGATCCAGCAATAAGGATTTGGAGTTGTTCATTTTGTAATATGACACATTGGAAAAAGCTTGTAAGGCGAGCACTGTGTTATGTAGGGAAGATATAGGGTTTGTTAATGTGAGGATTACGTCGTCGGCGAATAATCCGATTTTGTAAGATTTACCACCAATATTAACCCCTTGAATATCCCCATTAGATCTTATGGACTCGGCAAGGGTCTCCATAATCAGTGTGAAAATGAGCGGAGAGAGTGGACACCCCTGCCGAGTCCCATTTGAGATGTGGAAAGTATCAGAATGATAGCCAGAGGCATTAATTTTTGCAGACGGACAGGAGTAAAGCGCCATTATACCCCTCAATATGTTCCCTGAGAAGCTGAACTTCTTTAAAGTGTGTTCCAAAAATATCCAGTGGACTCGGTCGAACGCCTTCTCTGCATCCAAAGTGAGGAACAGAGAAGGCATCCGACCAGCTTCGAGACAGTGTATCATTGAGACCATCTCCTCTGTATATTTCTATATTCCTCTGTTTGCTTCTGTCTTCCCCTGTATATTTCTATATTCCTCTTTTTGCTTCTGTCTTCCCCTGTATATTTCTATATTCCTCTGTTTGCTTCTGTCTTCCCCTGTATATTTCTATATTCCTTTGTATGCTTCTGTCTTCCACTGTATATTTCTATATTCCTCTGTTTGCTTCTGTCTTCCCCTGTATATTTCTATATTCCTCTGTTTGCTTCTGTCTTCCCCTGTATATTTCTATATTCCTCTGTTTGCTTCTGTCTTCCTCTGTATATTTCTATATTCCTCTGCATGCTTCTGTCTTCCTCTGTATATTTCTATATTCCTCTGTATGCTTCTGTCTTCCCCTGTATATTTCTATATTTCTCTGTATGCTTCTGTCTTCCTCTGTATATTTCTATATTCCTCTGTTTGCTTTTGTCTTCCTCTGTATATTTCTATCTTCCTTTCTATACTTCTTTCTTCCTCTGTACGCTTCTGTCTTCCTCTGTATACTTCCGTTTAGCTTTTTATTAATCCATGTATGTGAGCCAATTGGAATTCAGGAGGTAAATTCCTGTTTGCCCGTTTTGAGAAATGTCTTTTTTTTATTGAATACAAAGCTTTCCTATAGGTCCATTCACATCATGGTGAGGTTCTGATTTTCTCCTGTCTCTCAGAAACAGCTGTGGTGATGTCACACTATGCGTTATGGTGATGTCACTTAACCCTATTAGCACATCATGCGTTTCCGGGGTAATTTGCTGCTGCGTTGCGTCAGGCCCGTTAGGCCATAATCCTTGGGAATTGCCAGGAAACATTATTGCTGTCTACATTACACATATATAATATTATATTTTAAATTATATATTTTATGTGTATACATTACACATAAGTCAGCCCAGTGATAGGATTTTAATTTGTACACAATGGCCCATGTAGACTCATAAATACAAATGGACTATAAAAAAGTGAGTAAGTCGCAATATTTATGGCCTATGTAGAGTTCTGTTATTAGGAAGCGCAGGACAAGCGATTGGTATTTGTGAACTTTATTTTCAAAGTTTTTATTTCCAGTGTTTTCTAGTGTCCTCCTCAGATACAGCTTCCCGTATGTTGTTCCTCAGTGAAGGCGAATCTTTCTGACTGACCCTTTCTTGGCGGTTATTCTGTATTATGACGGATTCTCTTTAATGTACAGAAGTGAAATGTTGTCCGTAAGCCTGTCCTGCCCCCGGCAGGTGATCTGATGCTCTGACTGCAGCCTGAATTATTGATTACACGCTGCAGCATCTCTGTGAAGCCTTCAGAGATCATTTCATAGGATTCTGGACCACTTTCAAGCAGCGGATATTTCAGGAGAATCGATTTCTTGGCAGCCAGAAAAGGTGGCAAACTGGAGGCAGAGATATAAATGAGGATCTCTCCACCCTTCCAATGACGTGTCTATCACAGACAGAACAATCCCCCCCTCCCCCAACATGACATCACCACTCTAATAGCATGCAGAGTGTGATGATGTCATCATATGGTCCCTCCCCCAGCATGACGTCACTTCTCCAACAGCATGCAGAGTGTGGTGGTGTTTCTGTCAGTCCAGGGACTGCTCTTCCTGCTGGGCTGGGCTGTGTCTAATGTCAGGTCTCAGACACGCCCACTGCCTTGTGGTGCTGAGTAGTGTGAGATGATGTCATCATATAGTCCCTCCCCTTTTATTATTTCATCTACAGCCAGTTATAAACTCCAAAACTATCAGTGAGTAACCTCAAACTTCTTTTCTGTGCAACCATGACAACAATATTCTGTTTTGAAGTATGAATGTGAGGAAACGCGGAAAAGCCGCCGCAAGTGCCCAGTATGAGGTGGCTGTTTCCGTGTCCAACATGGCGGCACAATGCGAGGAAACCGCCGCATGCTGCATGGGCAGAGCGGTGGAGTCCGCATTGGATGCGGCGGATTGCGCGCATAACAAGGATACTGACACTGTGGTTGGACGCGGGGAAGCCGTCACTTGCTTGGAGAGCAGCGCGGCGGCTCCCGCGCCCGAATCAGCAGGTATACATTGCAAAACATTAACAACAAAATATCTCTCTGTACTGAATCATAAAACTTAACTTTTATTGAGGGTCAACAAAATAAAAGAATGAATCTGGCTAAAAATACATTAAATATACTTGCAAGTAATGCTGGGCCTACTTTGTCAGCCTATATAGGGATAAATTGATTATCCAAGGCCCTATAGCAATACTAGTAAAATATAAAATCACATAACCCCCACCAAACAACCCGACATGTTTCACTTCTAACTGAAGCTTTTTCAAGGGAAAAGTGCTAAGAAAGTGCAATTAGTGATAAGGTGCAATAGTACATTGTAAAACAAGTATAAATAATAGCCGATAGGCTTATATCATTGTAGCAGCCAAACGAATATGGCGGCTCACTCAAGCTTTTATACCCTCCAAAGGATGTAGTCACATGCCACCTCCCCCTGATACCTCCCCCAGATACACCCACAAGCAGGGCCAGCACACTATTGGTTCACTGCCATGTCTATCATGGGGTCCACCAATAAGGGATGATGATTGCAAAACATGTCTGGTGTGGCTGGGACTGCTAGTCCACACAGGTTCAGAAGGACGCGCGCGCTGAGAGGCAGAGCTTATATGACAGCCAGAGAAGAGTCAGCTGACCAAGCTGGTCCGCTGACATTTTCACCACCTTCCATTGGTCCAGCACTTAGGGGTGGCGCCAGAGAGCGCTATAGTATATATACTGGATGCTGGTCATTTCTCTGGCGTCTGACGTTGCGATCACTTCGTGGTAGCACTCAGACCTTGTCAGTATCTCTGTTCTAGCTCAGTTTCCAAAGGTGTTGATGATCAAGGAGCTCACACCTTAGCGTTAGGAATATTGTATTGTATTATTTGTTATGACCTTCTGCCTGCCTGACCCTTCTTCTGATTCCTGATTCTGTACCTTGCTATTCTGATATCCTGTTGCCAAACTCTGCTCCTTCCTGGACTCTGTATCTGCCTCCTGATTCTGTACCTTGCCATTCTGATACTCTGTTGCCAAACTCTGCCTGTCCATTGGATTCCGTATCTGTCTCCTGAATCTGTACCTTACCTGTCTGTGTGTTAACGACCTGGCTTGCTGACCTCGAGAACTGACCTTACTGTTAGAGGCAGTTCCCAGATCTGTTAGTGACATCTCCTCCCTGGTGTCACTCTCACTCTGTTCTTCCCACTTCCAGACTGACTCCTCTCTCGGGAGAGTCCAGGCTAGTGGAAGGAACTTGTCTCTTGTGCAGTACTTGTACTGCCTTGCACCTGCCCCTCAGGTGCTATACTCAAAGTATTACTGTTACACCAAAACACTCTTATCTTTCAGGTGTCCAGAGGTTAGAATATAATATATCTGATTATCGGTGATACTGCAGATCATCAATAATCGGGTATATTCTGCATTCTCGGTGATACTGCAGATCACCGGTAATCAGACCCTCTCTGTGTTACACCGATCGTTACAATGAAGTGCCCAGATTTTCCCATCTCCCTGCATAAGTAATTAGGTACATGGAGTGGCAGGTGATTCCTTACCTAGATAACATGCAGCAGTCAGTGACACGCCCACCATCTTCTGACAAGCTGACATAGGCCCAGTGCACACCAAAACCTCGAGCAGATCCGCAAAACGCTGGAGGTGTTTGAAGCAGATTTCAGAGCGATTCTAGGCATGTTTAGGGCCCGTTCTCACTACAAGAGCTTTTTAAGTGCTAGTGATTTTGAAAAGGTCTTGCTAATGCAATGCTATGGGGGATTCTTCATAAAATCACATCCCTGTAGTGTGATCACACCCATAGCATTACATCAGCAAGAGCTTCTCACATCACAAAGTGCTCAGAATAGCTCTTGTAGTGTGAACCGGCCATTAGAGACGTTTTCTAAACATGCCTAGCGGTTTTTGGAGAGTTTTTGTGTAGCAGATTACATATATCATTACAGTAAAGCTGTTACTGAACAGTTTCTGTAACAAACGCCTGGAAAGCCGCTCGGATGTAGCGTTTTTCCCAGCGGTTTTCCACTCTCCTATACTTTACATTGAGGCATAAACGCCTTAGAAATCCACAAAATGTTTGCGTTTCCGGAAAAAAACGAGCCGCTCTGGTGTGCACCATCCCATTCACTTTCATTAGCCAAGCGGTTTTCCCCCTGCAAGCATTTTAAAAACCGCTCTGGTGTGCACCAGCCCTCTGTGTGTGCCGTGACGGGGGTATTAGCAGACTGAAGTCCAGAGGCAGAAATAGCCCTTTAGTCATAGCTCCCAACTATCCCTCTTTTGGAAGGACTGTCCCTCTTTGGGAGCCCTGTCCCTCTGTCCCTCTTTCCTCCCTTATTTGTCCATCTTTCAGGACTTTGTCCCTCTTTCTATGTAAAGATATATATTTCTCTACTAAAGTATGTGTTTGACTGTAAACTTTATTCCCATCCTTTAAATTGATGTATTACTAATTTTAAAATGTAAATATGAAGGAAAATAAACCAGGATAGAAAGGACCAGTGTGGTTTCAATTATAAAAAATATTTTTCTTATGAAATTTTTATGGTATGCATGACAAGGGGCGTGGTAGGGGCGTGATCAGGGGTGTGGCATGGGCGTGGCTTAAGAATCGAATGTGCCAGTTAGGTGAAACTTTCACAAAACTCTTCCAGACCAATCAGAAGTTCAATGAAAATCTTGTGAAACTGCTACCGATGATTTTACTCCTAACTCCTTCTCTGCAATACAAGCATTTCTATGGAGAATGAGGACGTATTCTATTACTGGCATATGACAATGAGTTTCGTGGATTCACTGCACTTCCTCAGAATACTGCAAGTGGCTGAGCCTTCCGAGTGGGGTGCTACGATTGGCTGCTTCCATGGAACCTGGGGTGAGAGGGGTATGGAGGCAGACATATTAAACAATGCACATTGCCTGGCTGTCCTGCTGTTTCTATGCCTCTAACACTCCCAGCCACAGCCCCTCAACAAGCATGCAGATCAGGTGACTGAAGTGTGACTAGATTAGCTGCATGCTTGTTCCTGGTGTGTGATTCAGATAGTACTGTAGCCAAAGAGACCAGCAGGGCTACCAGGCAACTGGTATTGTGTAACAAGAAATAAAAATGGCAGCCTCCATGTCACCTGAGGTTCACTTTCAGCAGACTCTGCAGTTCGGAGCGGTGATGTAAGAACTATGATCTGTATATGTAGCCCGTGGCAGACATGGGATGAGGTGGGAAAGCATGTACTTTATGTGTGGCTGTAGAGAAGGATGGGCCACCCTGGCTCACTGACAGTACAGGAAAGGGTGTTTTGTGGTGTGAGCCCCCCCCCCCAGCAGTGCAGCCCGTAGACAGAGGCCCACTACGCCTGAAAGGCGATACTTCTGCATTTGGCATCTTTCCTTATTACACTCAGCAGCCCGCAGAGTCTCTGCTTGATTTCCCCGCGCTGCCATAGACATTAGACTGGAGGTAATGTGAGTATTATCTATAGATTTCCTTTTTAATATAAGATTGTGGCAGGGCTGGCTGAGCTCCTCCCCCCTCTGCAGGTCATGAGGACTTCTCAGCTTCAGCTAATACATAATAGATGTACTGATGGACCCGTTCTGACCCAGATCCGTTTACTGCCCGCTCCAGGGGGACGTAGCCGTGTAACAGGAGTCACCCTCTACAGCCAGACAGACAATCTCTCTACCAAGGGGGGGGGGGGGGGGGAAGCCAACAACTCCATCACTAGAATGTGTGGCGGTCCAGGGATTCTGTCGTACAGAGCCGGGGATAGCGGGGAAACCCCGGACACCAGGGATAGCGAGGAAACCCCCGGACACCAGGGATAGTGAGGAAACCCACCAGACACCAGGGATAGCGAGGAGGAAACCCTCCAGACACCAGGGATAGCGAGGAGGAAACCCCCCAGACACCAGGAATAGTGAGGAGGAAACCCCCCAGACACCAGGGATAGCGAGGAGGAAACCCTCCAGACACCAGGGATAGCGAGGAAACCCCCGGACACCAGGGATAGTTAGGAAACCCCCCAGACACCAGGGATAGCGAGGAGGAAACCCCCCAGACACCAGGGATAGCGAGGAGGAAACCCTCCAGACACCAGGGATAGCGAGGAAACCCCCGGACACCAGGGATAGTGAGGAAACCCACCAGACACCAGGGATAGCGAGGAGGAAACCCCCCAGACACCAGGGATAGCGAGGAAATCCCCGGACACCAGGGATAGTGAGGAAACCCACCAGACACCAGGGATAGCGAGGAGGAAACCCCCCAGACACCAGGGATAGCGAGGAGGAAACCCCCCAGACACCAGGGATAGCGAGGAGGAAACCCCCCAGACACCAGGGATAGCGAGGAGGAAACCCCCCAGACACCAGGGATAGCGAGGAGGAAACCCCAGGGATAGCGAGGAGGAAACCCCCCAGACACCAGGGATAGCGAGGAAATCCCCGGACACCAGGGAGAGTGAGGAAACCCCCCAGACACCATGGATAGCGAGGAGGAAACCCCCCAGACACCAGGGATAGCGAGGAGGAAACCCCCCAGACACCAGGGATAGCGAGGAGGAAACCCCAGGGATAGCGAGGAGGAAACCCCCCAGACACCAGGGAGCGCGAGGAGGAAACCCCCCAGACACCAGGGAGAGCGAGGAAACCCCCCGGACACCAGGGATAGCGAGGAACCCCCCAGACACCAGGAATAGGGAGGAAGAAACCCCCCGGACACCAGGGATAGCGAGGAACCCCCCAGACACCAGGGATAACGAGGAGGAAACCCCCCAGACACCAGGGATAGCGAGGAACCCCCCAGACACCAGGGATAGCGAGGAGGAAACCCCAGGGATAGCGAGGAGGAAACCCCCCAGACACCAGGGAGAGCGAGGAGGAAACCCCCCAGACACCAGGGAGAGCGAGGAAACCCCCGGACACCAGGGATAGCGAGGAACCCCCCAGACACCAGGAATAGTGAGGAAGAAAACCCCCGGACACCAGGGATAGCGAGGAACCCCCCAGACACCAGGGATAACGAGGAGGAACCCCCCGGACACCAGGGATAGCGAGGAACCCCCCAGACACCAGGGATACCGAGGAACCCCCCCGGACACCAGGGATACAGAGGAACCCCCAGGACACCAGGGATAGCGAGGAAACCTCCCAGACACCAGGGATAGTGAGGAGGAAAATCGCCAGGCAATTGTCAGGCAATCATGATTGCACTGGGGAAGTGTAGTGATAGTAGACAGCCGCCAATCAGCACAATCGTTGGAGGAAGATCACCCTCCCTGTACACAGCGGGGTGCCTCGCTGGATCCAGCGTTGTGCGTCCTCTCGTCTCCAGATCTGGACGGTCGTCACACGAAGCAATTTATAAACAGGATTGTCTCCTTGTCAGACGCTTACACAGCGTATCCGCCGACTGTCACCGCGCTGCACAGATAATGCCAAGGTCATCGCGATTCGGGAAGGATGTGCGGCTGGCTGCGCGGTACATCATCAGGACATGCGGCGGCGGCAGAGTGCTCAGACAGACACTTATCTCCTCCATCAGCCCCCCCCCCCCCTCTTCATGTACCCCCCTCCTGTTCCTCCACACCTCCCCCCCCCACCTGACATTTTCCTGGTAGAATAAATTGCAGCTTCCTGTTCGCCGGCCTCATGGGATGTCTGCCTGTTCATCCCACCATCTGTATATACTGTATATATAACTTTAACAAACAATCTTATTTTCTTTAAAGATTGTTTAGATTGAAGCAAAATATCACATTTAACCATTCCACAGCATTATTTCTGATATCAATATCAAATACAATCGTATCTACGAAAAAAAAATCCACCATGCAGATCTACCAGTTGGGTGGGGAGTGTAGTGCCGGGACTGGGCGGAGAGTGTAGTGCCGGGACTGGGTGGTGGGACTGGGTGGGGAGTGTAGTGCAGGGACTGGGTGGGGAGGGTGGTGCCGGGACTGGGCGGGGAGTGTAGAGCCGGGACTGGGCGGGGAGTGTAGTGCCGGGACTGGGCGGGGAGTGTAGTGCAGGGACTGGGCGGGGAATGTAGTGCCGGGACTGGGAGGGGAGTGTAGTGCCGGGACTGGGCGGGGAGTGTAGTGTCGGAGACTGGGCAGGGAGTGTAGTGCAGGGACTGGGCGGGGAGTGTAGTGCAGGGACTGGGTGGGGAGTGTAGTGCAGGGACTGGGCGGGGAGTGTAGTGCAGGGACTGGGCGGGGAGTGTAGTGCAGGGACTGGGTGGGGAGTGTAGTGCCGGGACTGGGTGGGGAGTGTAGTGCCGGGACTGGGCGGGGAGTGTAGTGCAGGGACTGGGCGGGGAGAGTAGTACGGGACTGGGCGGGGAGTGTAGTGCAGGGACTGGGTGGGGAGTGTAGTGCCGGGACTGGGTGGGGAGTGTAGTGCCGGGACTGGGCGGGGAGTGTAGTGCAGGGACTGGGCGGGGAGAGTAGTGCCAGGACTGGGTGGGGAGTGTAGTGCAGGGACTGGGCGGGGAGGGTAGTGCAGGGACTGGGTGGGGAGTGTAGTGCAGGGACTGGGTGGGGAGTTTAGTGCAGGGACTGGGCGGGGAGTGTAGTGCCGGGACTGGGCGGGGAGTGTAGTGCCGGGACTGGGTGGGGAGTGTAGTGCCGGGACTGGGTGGGGAGTGTAGTGCAGGGACTGGGTGGGGAGTGTAGAGCCGGGACTGGGTGGGGAGTGTAGTGACGGGACTGGGTGGGGAGTGTAGTGACGGGACTGGGTGGGGAGTGTAGTGCAGGGACTGGGTGGGGAGTTTAGTGCAGGGACTGGGTGGGGAGTTTAGTGCAGGGACTGGGCGGGGAGGGTGTTATAAACTGTTCTTATCACCTTGCTTCGACACCATCGTCTCACAGACTGTGAGATCACTTGACTCTCCACACCGCAAACAGGATATAGACTTTCTCAGGCTTCTTCAATGTTTACGTTATTTATTCAAGTCACAGAAAGACAGATAGATACAGTCATCATATCCTAGCTATGCCAATCTTCATGTTGCGTTACAAGCTCGTGATGAGACTCCCTGCTGAAGTCTATCAGGTACCTTCTTCCTAACTACGTTACACTAAACTACCTATGTACAGCATACATTATATCAGATTACAGAAAGGAAGAACATGCTTAGAAGTCGTCCCAGTCAGCCTTGCTAGCTAGTGCGGAAGGAAGAAGCAGAAGTGAGCTCTCGTAGCTCCCTCAGCCTTTTATACCGACTAGGAAAGAGTTAAATATGACATCATCTTCGCCAC
Organism: Hyperolius riggenbachi; assembly: GCF_040937935.1. Lineage (NCBI taxonomy): Eukaryota > Metazoa > Chordata > Amphibia > Anura > Hyperoliidae > Hyperolius > Hyperolius riggenbachi. Next base: position 206,752 of record NC_090655.1, on the reverse strand, counting down.
CCCCTAGACCAGATTATTGGTGGACCCACTCGTGGTGTCATCATACACACCTACTTGATTAATAATCAATGAGGCATTTGACCCATATGCAGGAACGTGGATGTTTAGTAAATATGGCCAATGTTTTCTGTTCCTGTGGTGTAGTGTTAAGGTCAGAGTAGTCCAATGGCCTTCTTTTAGGAACATGTTCTCAGTATCTGCGTGTATCCTCTGCTACACGCAGACCCTGAGATGCCTCTGCCTGCATCACAAAACCTCTATTTATTTTAAAGGCATACACTGCGGACAAGCCTTTTACATAAAACTCAGGCCAAGTAACTGAGGCCTACTTAAATTATAACAATCCCCCCTAAAACGGCTTGACCCGCAGATCCCAGCGTCTGAACCTCCCAGTACCTGGTTTCTTTTCTTTTATGTTTCACTTTTCGATGTTCGTGCTCACACAACTTCTCTGCTCTAGGCGATTACCCCTGGAAGAGAGAGAGCAAGACCTCTTGGTCTTCCTGTAACCAGGCTCTCTGGGGAGGCCCTACTTCTAAGTCCCTCTATACCACATGCTCAGCATTTGCGTCACTTACGTATCACTCACAAACTTGCATGACCACAGAAAAGTGAAACTCGTTTGGTTGTTACAAAACGGAGCAGTGCCAGGTGCCTTCTAAAAAGAGCGCCTTTATACAATCAGCTCCATCACAGGTACTACTAAACCTATACCCGTAACCCTGTATATCCCTTAATTTAAACTATTGGTTCAGGAGATTGTTTATGAGGCACCAATCTCTGGACCAGGTTAATTTGTTTTACGTAATTTTAACACGCAACCTCACCTGGATAATGATGCCTAAAGTTGTCATCCCCATCCAGACGACCAGTGGGTGTAGAAAGAACTTTGGAACTGCAGAGGCCCAGTCCGAGTGTCCCTGGAACATCACCGGAACCTTTGTCCACCAGGTCAGACTGGAACTCACCTGCTCATTTTTGTGTTCTACCTCGTTAAGATCACCTGTATCATGGTGAAATCTTACCTCTAACTTAGTGTACTGTTTGTTTAACCTTTGTAACAAAATGTGGTCGTCTTGGATCAAACCCTGTTCCCCTTTGTCCCATGTCGTGTTCTCTTTCAGGACGGGAACTACCCGTGAAACTTTGCACTTTAGAGTTCTCTTAACAATTTGAGAAACAACGTCATCCAACCTGGATGACAGGATCCATATGGGATCTCCGCTCCCACAATATGTTCCCCTTGGAAAATCTCCCTTATCGGAACAATTATGAGAATATACCTTGAATGTATCATTAGACCTTATGTTAAAAAACCAAACCTTTCCTTCAGCCACCGGAACTATCGGTTGGGCTTCAGGGTGGATCTTTTGAATGGTAGCCTCGCATTCTGCGTTATTGAGCCAGCAGGCTTCTTCACTAAATTTGACTTGCCCCGGCCAACGCAGGTACTTCTGCAAGAATTGCCCGCATGAGGACAACTCTACTTGCTTCACCTCCCCGTCTAGCACCAAAAAAGGTTGACCTCTCAGGTCCTGGTGTAAGACACGGGTTAAGGTGGGAACTAAGGAAGTAGCGGTGCCTAAAGGAATGTTGCACCGTTTCCATTTGTTCACCCAAACATCTCGAAGCTGCCATGCAAAAGATCCTTTTCCAGAAAAATTAATATACCTCCCCTTGTCCAATCTCTCGCTGACAAAATATGTCCCCAGCTGTCCTGATTGGACCTCTTCCCCCCCTTATGTCCTGAGGCACACTATGTACCTGAGGTCGGGAAGACTGTACTCTCTGCAATCGTTCGATTAAGAGTACCTCTTCACTTGCCCAACTATCATGAGGATAAGCTGTTGCATATGGACTGTGTAATATCGTCCCCTGTTGTGACCCGTGTGGTGTGAATGGGGTTCCCTGTGTGGGCTTTCCCTCCCCCGGGACCGCTCTCCCCACCCTCTTTGTCACCTGGAAATGTGGCTTGATCTCGATTTTTACTTCTTGTTTTCGAGAACCACCCACCCTCGGCTTTCCAGCCTTTACGTGTGTATAGTTGTTTCAGAGGCACTCTCTGTTGGTAGCTCCAGAGTGTGATGTTGTCCCCTGCGTCTCTCCGGCAGGAGAATTGACGCCTCCTACTCGTTCCTCTCCAATCTGGAACCATCTCACTCTGCATAACCAAGACAAGGTACCCCTGAATCACACACTCCACCTTTTGCATGTACCCATTATACTGCAATGTACCTTTTAACAAAACTTTGGATCGGTGCATCGATTCTGGGAGTGTGACATTCAATAGCAGATTTACACTGCCGTTCACGTCCCCCTTCCAGCACACCTGACCCTTCAGACCTTTCACCCACATTGTGCCATGAAATTTGTCTGCACCTGGCACTTGTGTTCTCATTAACCCCTTATTATACATGAGAATGTCCTCTCTTCGTTCTCCTAGGATGAAATGGCAACCTAGGATCACCATCAGCATGGTACTCTTCATTATAAAAGCACCACCTTGGGAAAGAAAAACATTAGCACTTTGCATTATGCTTTGCTCCGACAGTTTTGTTAGTCTCTTTCCGATCTCCGAAATCTCGTGTTTTAGTCTCTTTCCAATTTCAGGAATCTCGTGTTCCTCCAAGCTTAGATTGGCATCTGGAACCTTTCGCTTATCCGACTGACATCTCCATCTTTGCTGCCAGCACTGCAGCTGTCTCCATTCCATATTGCCAAACACCTGAAATCGAAATACAAACAAATCAATTCTTATTAATGATTTGGGATTCGCCCTGCGGCTTGTACTCTGTACACTTTAAATTGATCAATATATATCGTAATTGATCTCGTTGTTTTATGGTTCTCCTGAACTCTGTTTACTCTTATTGGTAGATTGGAGTTAAACTTCACCCCCCTACCTCAGTACTATCCTCAGTACTTACCTGTTTAAAATATGCTCCCGCGGACTTCACCTTTTGGAAGCTCGCTTCACCTTTGGAAGCTCTCACCCCATTGCAGCTCACTCCACATCCCCCCCTATCTGTCCATGCGCGGCCGTCGCATGCACAGATTACGGATGCCACACCTGATGCTGCTTTGCAGGTGAGCCTGCAATGCTCTTACTCATTATCGCATTTACTTATCTAGAACTTCATTGCGATACCAGCTCTGCTAGAAGTTCTGTGTGTTGTACCCTCTGATCAATGTTTGCCGTGCCACCACCTAGACTACCCAAAAAAAAACGGCTGCCTCCCTGTAGGAAGGGGCACTTTACACTTAAACTACACAGGGTGCAGGGCTAAGCATACCAGCGTCACATGCCTGTATGCAGATCCCTGAATGCCCACATGGTAGGTAGTCACATGGCAAACATCGTACTGGTACACTATCACTCTGTACATGGCAATTCTATCATCTGTATAATTGCCCCATGAACTGCGGTCAGTTTTTGTTCTTTGTGCTACAATTGATAGGAGCTGGAAAAAAACATATTTGACCAATCAGTGGACGAAAAAAACGCACAAAAAACCGCCCCAGCCCAGCATAGACCTCTCAGTCAAGCTCTGGCCCTGTCCACGACAAAAAACGGAAAAAAATGTTACCGCTCTGCAGCAGCGGCGACGCCCTTTTTTCCACCTCCGGCACCCTCCTGATGCACTGTCCCCCCCTATACTCTATTGGGAACTCATGCTGCACCACCCATTACGGTGCCCCACTTACAGGAATAATCCCGTAAGCAACTCAGTACAGACACTTTCCTGACCTGCACTGCTACGTGTGTCCCTGCACCTAGCTGGGACACTTTTCCTGTCCGTGCTCCTGCTAATCTTACAGTAATAGCTTGGCGCACGTATCCTGGCATTCCTTTCCATGGACTCAGGGAAAAGCCTCTGGGGAAATACTTCGAGAACCGAGACACTCAGTAGACTGTCTCTGTATTTCTACCCCCCTCCCTTTCAGCTGCTCTGCCCGGAGCCGCGAGCACAGCCTGACGTGACGTGGATCCCCCAGCCCCTCCTCCCCCCTGCCATGACGTGTGGGGGCCATGACTCTCGGGGGCGGGCTCTCTCCACTGCCGCCATTTTGAGTCCTGGACTGCCAGCTAAGATGGCTGCTCCCATAGCAGCCTCTCGTTTCCTATATCTTAGGAGAGAAATCGAAATACAAGCAAATCAATTCTTATTAATGATTTGGGATTCGCCCTGCGGCTTGTACTCTTTACCCTTTAAAATGATCAATATATACCGTAATTGATCTCGTTGTTTTATGGTTCTCATGAACTCTGTTTACTCTTATTGGTAGATTGGAGTTAAACTTCACCCCCCTACCTCAGTACTATCCTCAGTACTTACCTGTTTAAAATATGCTCCTGCGGACTTCACCTTTGGAAGCTCGCTTCACCTTTGGAAGCTCTCACCCCATTGCACCGGGTTTCGGCACCACTGTTATAAACTGTTCTTATCACCTTGCTTCGACACCATCGTCTCACAGACTGTGAGATCACTTGACTCTCCACACCGCAAACAGGATATAGACTTTCTCAGGCTTCTTCAATGTTTACGTTATTTATTCAAGTCACAGAAAGACAGATAGATACAGTCATCATATCCTAGCTATGCCAATCTTCATGTTGCGTTACAAGCTCGTGATGAGACTCCCTGCTGAAGTCTATCAGGTACCTTCTTCCTAACTATGTTACACTAAACTACCTATGTACAGCATACATTATATCAGATTACAGAAAGGAAGAACATGCTTAGAAGTCGTCCCAGTCAGCCTTGCTAGCTAGTGCGGAAGGAAGAAGCAGAAGTGAGCTCTCGTAGCTCCCTCAGCCTTTTATACCGACTAGGAAAGAGTTAAATATGACATCATCTTCGCCACCCCCTAGACCAGATTATTGGTGGACCCACTCGTGGTGTCATCATACACACCTACTTGATTAATAATCAATGAGGCATTTGACCCATATGCAGGAACGTGGATGTTTAGTAAATATGGCCAATGTTTTCTGTTCCTGTGGTGTAGTGTTAAGGTCAGAGTAGTCCAATGGCCTTCTTTTAGGAACATGTTCTCAGTATCTGCGTGTATCCTCTGCTACACGCAGACCCTGAGATGCCTCTGCCTGCATCACAAAACCTCTATTTATTTTAAAGGCATACACTGCGGACAAGCCTTTTACATAAAACTCAGGCCAAGTAACTGAGGCCTACTTAAATTATAACAGAGGGTAGTGCAGGGACTGGGTGGGGAGTGTAGTGCAGGGACTGGGCAGGGAGGGTAGTGCCGGGACTGGGCGGGGAGTGTAGTGCCGGGACTGGGTGGGGAGTGTAGAGCCGGGACTAGGTGGGGAGTGTAGTGCAGGGACTGGGTGGGGAGAGTAGTGCCGGGACTGGGTGGGGAGTGTAGTGCAGGGACTGGGCGGGGAGTGTAGTGCAGGGACTGGGTGGGGAGTTTAGTGCAGGGACTGGGCGGGGAGGGTAGTGCCGGGACTGGGCGGGGAGTGTAGTGCCGGGACTGGGTGGGGGAGTGTAATGTGGGGGGTGGGACAGATCCCACTGGAGCAATTGTGATTAGGGAAATCGCAGGACATGCAGCATTTTGGGGGTGCTTCCGTTCCATTGTATAGTAGCAGGTAAATCACTTCTAAGATCGCTTACAAAGCGCTTCCACAAATCGATATTGATTGCGATAGCGCTTTGTAGGGGGTTGCAGGCCTCACATAGATCGATAACGATTGCGGTAGCGCTTTGTAGGGGTTGCAGGCCTTACACAGATCGATAACGATTGTGATAGCGCTTTGTAGGGGGTTCCAGGCCTTACACAGATCGCTAATTATTGTGATAGCGCTTTGTAGGGGGTTCCAGGCCTTACACAGATCGATAACGATTGTGATAGCGCTTTGTAGGGGGTTCCAGGCCTTACACAGATCGATAACGATTGTGATAGCGCTTTGTAGGGGGTTCCAGGCCTTACACAGATCGCTAATCATTGTGATAGCGCTTTGTAGGGGGTTCCAGGCCTTACACAGATCGATACCGATTGTGATAGCGCTTTGTAGGGGGTTCCAGGCCTTACACAGATTTGTGAACAATATTTGACAGTAAGGAGTCTTTTGTGTGTGTAGAAAATGTTTGAGATCTGTGAGTTCCGCGCATGGAAAGCGGGAGCATTTATGTGTTGCGTTTATATTTGTGCTGAGTGTAGATGTGGGAGGTTTGGCAGCGGAGAGACACGCGTGTTACGTGGTAAGCCGGTGTCACGCACACATCGCACACGTCTCCGTGGCACACGCTCCTCCTGCCCCCCGAATGTATTATGCGGTTTTTATTCCCTTTATTTTACATAAAGTCGGTTATTACATTGCATATCTGCAGTCCGGGAAAAGCGCCGCGGCGGAAAGATGTAAATATTCATGGACACCGCGGGAATAATATCCATCCCTGCAAGGAGCGCTCACCGCCAATCACCAGCGAGCCAGGAAGAGGGGTAATTATGCATGTAAATCATATTCCTGTGATAATAATACGCAATATACAGATTCTCCGCCCGGCGCCCATAATAATGAGATTATAGCAATGAATGCAGCGCAGATATCGTTATACAGCAGAACGATTGTCATGTACTTCGGATACAGAAACGGGACAGAACGGCTTTCAGTGAGACCAGGAGATCATTCTCGGGAGATAAATCCACAAACTGCTGTGCGAGTATTCTATCCTCTGCTGTCTGACGCTCACAGCTATGTGCAAAGCTCTGATCACAAAACACCAGCGGAGATCCCATCTGAATGTGCTTACATGATACTTCATGTTACATTAAGTAATGTGTTGTGCCGTCACTTCTACAGACCGCCCTTAGGTGGTGCTGCCAGGTGCCGAGCTCTGCTTCGGGCTCTCATACAAGCTATATGCCCAAACTAAATACCATCCAAGCTCCGCAAATACTGCGGACTGTGTGCCTGTTTCCAAAACGCTTTCAGATCACTGCAGTTTCCAGACATAGGCACAATCCAAATACTGTAAAATAGTTTTACTGCCACTCTGTCATACAATGCCATTTCTGTCAGTGGAAAATAGCAATTGTCGGGTACACAATATGATATGCAGGCTACAGGGGCCAACCCCAGAATTACCCTTCTGCCCCAAAATTGCCCCCACCCCAGAAATACCCGCAGTCTCAGAATTTGCTCCCACTACTGCAGAGTTGCTCACTACCTTAGAATTGCCCCACTGCCCCAGAATTACCCCCACTGATCCAGAATTGCCCCACTGCCCCAGGATTACCCCCACTGATCCAGAATTACCCCCACTGATCCAGAATTGCCCCACTGCCCCAGGATTACCCCCACTGCCCCAGGATTACCCCCACTGATCCAGAATTACCCCCACTGATCCAGAATTACCCCCACTGATCCAAAATTACCCCCACTGACCCAGAATTGCCCCCACTGACCCAGAATTACCCCCACTGACCCAGAATTGCCCCCACTGACCCAGAATTACCCCCACTGATCCAGAATTGCCCCACTGCCCCAGAATTACCCCTACTGATCCAGAATTACCCCCACTGATCCAGAATTGCCCCACTGCCCCAGAATTACCCCCACTGATCCAGAATTGCCCCACTGCCCCAGAATTACCCCCACTGATCCAGAATTGCCCCACTGCCCCAGAATTACCCCCACTGATCCAGAATTGCCCCACTGCCCCAGAATTACCCCCACTGATCCAGAATTGCCCCACTGCCCCAGGATTACCCCCACTGATCCAGAATTGCCCCACTGCCCCAGAATTACCCCCACTGATCCAGAATTGCCCCACTGCCCCAGAATTACCCCCACTGATCCAGAATTGCCCCACTGCCCCAGAATTACCCCCACTGATCCAGAATTGCCCCACTGCCCCAGGATTACCCCCACTGATCCAGAATTACCCCCACTGATCCAGAATTGCCCCACTGCCCCGTAATTACCCCCACTGCCGCATTTCTGCTGATTTCTGAGGCGATTCATGCTCAATGTTAAGTATAGTAAAGTGGAAAATCGATCTGAAAGGCACTAGATCAGAGAGATTGTCCAAGCGTTTTTCTTACAGAAGCTGCTGAGTTACAGCTCTACTGTAACAAAAAATAAAAAAAGCTACACCAAAACGCTCTGAAAATCGCTCTGCACATGCCTAGAATCACCTAGAAAAATCACTTCAAAAAGCGTTTTTTTGGTGTGCACTGGCCCTTACAGGATTACATATGAGGAACACGCGTGTACCATACAAGATAGAAGCGCACATATAGTGTGGCCTATATATATGTGTACAATGTTACATCCGGCTTCGCTGCTCGGAGGGATCTGACGTCTGTGGTGGTCCGGGAGTCGCAGAGAGGGGTGACCCTGCATAATAGATGTATAATGTATGCAGACGCAAGAGGAAAATCATGTGCATTATAATAGACTTCGTTCCAGAAAGAGGGTGAATTATAATGTGGATCATTTATCATTCCTTGTGTCCCAGATTAGGAACCAGTGACCCCCCCCCCCCCCGCCCCTCCCTCGTCTTATACAGCGAATACGGCAGCGGGGGGGGTGGGGGGGGGGGCTTTACCATTTCAGTGCGTTGGGAAAAGATGGATTATTGGTGAATATAGGAGACTTATCACTGCTCATAATAGAATAATATGTAGATGATTCTGGGCTTGTCTAACCCTGACATCCATTTATGCCCCCCCCCCGTAACAGAAATCGCACGAGATGTGCGTTTTGCTAATTAATGTTTGTTGCACGTCTTGTTTATTTATTATATTTATAAAGTGCCAACATATTGGGCAGCGCTGATCTATTGCAAGTCCATCTAATGCAAGTCTGTGGCATTGCGTTTAACTTGTCGTGTAAATACGTAAACACGCGGACGCATGCGGCCAGAAAAGCGTGACTGATGCCTTGAGGGCGGGGATACAGAGAAATCATGGCCCACACTGAGCCAGGCCCCTTTGTAAGACATGTCAGCCACATTTCAGTGCCGTCCGTGTGATAAATAACTGCACTAACCCTTTAAGGCTACTTACACACCAGGACGTTGCATTTAGAGGACGTTATAGGTCGCATAATGTGCCCCTAACGCAACGCCTGGTGGTGTTGGAGCAGGACGCTACCAAGAGCCGCGTTACAAGCAGCTCTTGGTGCGTCTGCTCTGTCGGAGGCACTGCGGAGACCATGTGAGCGGAGCTCTCCGCATCACGTGGTCCCGCCAGCCAATCAGCGGCCGCTCCAAGAAGAAAACACTGCAAGTGCAGTGAATAATAAGAAGCCATGTGCCTGGCTACGTAGCAGCCTCTCCCTGCCTCCTCTCCGCCCATAAAATGAAAAAAAAAAAACCTACTGAGCATGTGCAAGCAGTCTAACACGGCTTAGCCGCATGTAAAGTACTGCATGCAGTACGTTATGTAGACGTGCTGCGTTACAATGTAACGCAACGTGGGCACTGTGAAGAGCTCATTGATTTTTCATTGCTGTGCGTTGGGGTGCGTTACAGGCTGCTCTAAACGTGCGCCTGTAACGTCCCACTGTGAAAGCAGCCTTAAAGAGACTCTGAAGCGAGAATAAATCTCGCTTCAGAGCTCATAGTTAGCAGGGGCATGTTTGGCCCTGCTAAACCGCCGCTATCGCGCAGCTAAACGGGGGTCCCTGCTAACTATGAGCTCTGAAGCGAGAATTATTCTCGCTTCAGTGTCTCTTTAAGGACAATTGAAGTGAGAGGGATATGGAGGCTGCCATATTTGTTTCCTTTTAAGCAATACCAGTTGCCTGGCAGCCCTGCTGATGGCTCTGGCTGCAGTAGTGTCTGAATCACACTCCAGAAACAAGCATGCAGCTAATCCAGTCAGATCTGACAATAATATCAGAAACACCTGCTCTGCTGTATGCTTGTTCAGGGGCTATGGCTGAAAGTATTAGAGGCAGAGACAGCCAGGCAACGGGTATTTGTATTTCATGTCATGTATTTTCCTGTACAGAAAGAACAAAGACAGCCGTATGTAGTAGAAACGGAGCCTTATTGAGGCATCAGCAGCTGCTGGCCGAGGTTTGCCCAGCCTGAACTGTGACGCATGGAGAAGACGTAAACGTGTAGGAGGCCGCATTGTGTATGGCATGCAGTATCTGCGGAATACACTTTACATGATGTAATCGATCATTGCTGGGTATATGTCTTCCTTGTCATGAGCCCCACCCACCAGCCAGCCATCCTGCCCCCTTTGCGCCCCCGGCCCCTCCCCCCACCAAACACTGGGGGGAGGGGGGCTCTGCTAGGGAGTAGTGTTGGGCGAACAGTGTTCGCCACTGTTCGGGTTCTGCAGAACATCACCCTGTTCCGGTGATGTTCGAGTTCGGCCGAACACCTAATGGTGTTCGGCCAAACCGTTCGGCCACATGGCCGAACTAAGAGCGCATGGCCGAACGTTACCCGAACGTTCGGCTAGCGCTGTGATTGGCCGAACGGGTCACGTGGTTCGGACCCGAACGCGCTCTGATTGGCCGAACTGTCACTTGGTTCGGGTAAATAAATACCCGAACCACGTCATATCTCCGCCATTTGTCTGTGGGTTTAGCTTTGGGTAGGCAGGCAGGGTAGTTCGCGCTCCAGCCACGCTAGCCAGGGTCCCCCCAGTCATTGTGTCGCTGCTGGGAATAGTAGTACACCGCTCGCTCAGCCACACTATATAGCATTGTGTTTACTGCCACTCTGTGTACCTCGCTCAGCCACACTATATAGCATTCTGTTTACTGCCACTCTGTGTCTGCTGGGAATAGTAGTACACCGCTCGCTCAGCCACACTATTTAGCATTCTGTTTACTGCCACTCTGTGTACCTCGCTCAGCCACACTATATAGCATTCTGTTTACTGCCACTCTGTGTCTGCTGGGAATAGTAGTACACCGCTCGCTCAGCCACACTATATAGCATTCTGTTTACTGCCACTCTGTGTACCTCGCTCAGCCACACTATATAGCATTGTGTTTACTGCCACTCTGTGTCTGCTGGGAATAGTAGTACACTGCTCGCTCAGCCACACTATATAGCATTCTGTTTACTGACACTCTGTGTACCTCGCTCAGCCACACTATATAGCATTGTGTTTACTGCCACTCTGTGTCTGCTGGGAATAGTAGTACACCGCTCGTTCAGCCACACTATATAGCATTCTGTTTACTGCTACTCTGTGTACCTCGCTCAGCCACACTATATAGCATTGTGTTTACTGCCACTTTGTGTCTGCTGGGAATAGTAGTACACCGCTCGCTCAGCCACACTATATAGCATTGTGTTTACTGCCACTCTGTGTACCTCGCTCAGCCACACTATATAGCATTCTGTTTACTGCCACTCTGTGTCTGCTGGGAACAGTACTACACCGCTCGCTCAGCCACACTATATAGCATTGTGTTTACTGCCACTTTGTGTCTGCTGGGAATAGTAGTACACCGCTCGCTCAGCCACACTATATAGCATTGTGTTTACTGCCACTCTGTGTCTGCTGGGAACAGTAGAACACCGCCTTCTCCTCCTGCGCCTCCTCCTGTTCCATCACGTGTGCTGCTGCTGCTGCTGGGTTAGCGTTGCCGGTCCCTGTTTATGGAACCTCTCATCTTTATTACATTTATGACTGCATGGCGGTAAAAAGCATGCTATCCGCACGCTTCTTGTCCTCCTGCAAGGCCTGGGTTGTTGTGTCTCAAAGCGTGGCCTTCTCCTCCTGCGCCTCCTCCTGTTCCATCACGTGTGCTGCTGCTGCTGCTGGGTTAGCGTTGCCGGTCCCTGTTTATGGAACCTCTCATCTTTATTACATTTATGACTGTATGGCGGTAAAAAGCATGCTATCCGCACGCTTCTTGTCCTCATGCAAGGCCTGGGTTGTTGTGTCTCAAAGCGTGGCCTTCTCCTCCTGCGCCTCCTCCTGTTCCATTACGTCTGCTGCTGCTGGGTTAGCGTTGCCGGTCCCTGTTTATGGAACCTCTCATCTTTATTACATTTATGACTGTATGGCGGTACAAAGCATGCTATCCGCACGCTTCTTGTCCTCATGCAAGGCCTGGGATGTTGTGTCTCACAAAGCATGGCCTTCTCCTCCTGCGCCTCCTTCTGTTCCATCACGTCTGCTGCTGCTGGGTTAGCGTTACCGGTCCCTTTTCCTGGAACCTCTTCTCTGTATTACATTTATGACTGCATGACGACAAAAAGCATGTTACCTGTGCAAAGAAACATGACATTTTCCACATTTAAAAGACTGTTTTTCCTTTGAAACTTTACAATCAATTTTCTCAAAAACTATAAGCTCTTTTTCAAATATTTTTTTTCCTCTTGTACCCACTCCCAATGTGCACATACCCTGCAAATTTGGGGTATGTAGCATGTAAGGAAGCTTTACAAAGCACGAAAGTTCGAGTCCCCATTGACTTCCATTATGTTCGGAGTTCGGCGCGAACACCCGAACATCGCGGCGATGTTCGGCGAACGTTCGCGAACCCGAACATCTAGGTGTTCGCCAAACACTAACTGTGACGCATGGAGAAGGCGTAAATGTGTACGAGGCCGCATGGTGTGTGGCATGCAGTATCTGCGGAATACACTTTACATGATGTAATCGATCATTGCTGGGTATATGTCTTCCTTGTCATGAGCCCCACCCACCAGCCAGCCATCCTGCCCCCTTTGCGCCCCCGGCCCCTCCCCCCACCAAACACTGGGGGGAGGGGGGCTCTGCTAGGGAGTGATGCCAGGTCTGCTTTATATCTGTGCAGTTTGCATGAAATGAACATGCAAGTCGGGGTAATTAGTAGCTCATCAGCCACCTGTGGCAGTTAGTGGCCGGCCAGAGAGTGAGTCTGTCTGTGATTATAGAAGAGAAGTCTGAACACCTCCATGTATAAGTTTATCTTACCTGAGGAATAGGCACAGTGCAAGGGTTAATCAGCATTTGTCAGACTGGTGTGTGTGTGATTAGTGCAGGTGTTACTGACAAGACTTCCTGCTCTGTGAGGGGATTACTCATGCAGGAAGAGGGAGAGCTCTGGGCCGAATGTATTTCTGTTATTTCTAATAAGATTCAGTTAGGAGAAGATGTGAGCAGAATCCACATCCTGTGCGTCTTATCTCCCTGTGACTCCGCCCATTGTATAAATACTATCTCCAGAAGCGATCATGGAGGTTGGAGACACTAGATAAGAATGATCTGCTATTGAGGGGCAGAAATGTCCACTTTCCATCTATCTGCATTGAGCTCAGTGACGTCATTCTGTATCAGCCCCTCCGGCTGGGCGCACACTTGGCAGAAACGCTAGCGTTGTGGAGAATACTGCGTTTTTGCTGCTAATGGAGGTCTATGCGCCGCAGTAAAAAAATGCATATAAAAAACGCATCTGCGTCTTGTATGCGTGCATTTTCAAAAACGCTGGTTTTGTTGCATGTTATGCAAAAAACGCTTCAAAAACACCCTCAATGAAAGTCCATGGAAAAGCAATGGTATGCGTTTTAATGCATTTTTGTTTAAAAAAAATTATTTTGTGATGTATTTCCACTTCCTGTAGTCTTCCTAGTTATTTGCATAAACCGCAATTGAAAAACGCATACAAAATGCATATGTTTTGTACATGCAAACCGCATACGCAATATAACGCACGCAAAAGGTTGCGGTGAAAACTTTATAACGCAAACACACCAAGAACGCAGCAAAAACGCACACAAATAAAAATCTGCAGATGACATAAAACGCAGCCTTCCATGTTATGGTATGTGTGCTCCTACCCTCAGATTATTGCGCCCCTTATGGAAGTAAAGGCTCTTTTCCACTATGAAATGCGTTTCCGATCTCGATCGCAATCGCGTTTCAATTTCCACCATGCGATTGCGATTGAGCTACTATACTCATTATAGTCCAGCTCAATCGCAAACAAAACGCGGCAGGACGACGATTGCGCTTTGACCAAAATCGCATCGCAATCGGATCGCACTAATGGAAATTGCTGCTGCAGTTTCCATTAGTTTAATGTATCTTGCAATTTGCGATCAGAAGCAAATCGCAGGCTAGTGGAAAAAGGCCCTTACTAAGATTGCTGGTTATTATGGATCATCTCAGCACAATCCTGGGAATAGTTATTTGAAGCCAGTTTGATTTTTGAGCAGAGCCTGCCCTCTGGTGGTGTATTAGCAAAACTACAAGCAACTTTACAGCGGATTGTTTATCAACATATGATTTAAATAGAACCTTTGCGAGGCGGCCATATTTATTTCCTGTTAAACAATACCAGTTCCATGGTAGTCTCTCTGATCTCTCTGGCTGCAGTAGTGTCTGAATCGCACACCTGAAACAAGCATGCAGCTAATCCAGTCTGACTTCAGTCAGAGCACCTGATCTGCTGCATGCTTGTTCAGGGGCTATGCAGGGCTGTATTTAGGGTTTGGGCTCCCCTAGGCACACCAAACCTACGGCGCCCCCTAGGAGAACATTGGGCGAAAAATGGGCGTGGCCACAGAATGCAGTGGGCTTGTCCATAACACAGTGGGTGTGGCCAATTAAAATATCTTAGTAAGAGTGCAGCCCAACGTCAGTGGGGCCCTTGGTTTCTCCCCGGGTATGAGTAAAGTGACCTTAAAAAAGCAAGTAGGAAAAAAAAAAAACCCACACATTAGCCAGTGTTCTCTCGCACAAAATAGTGGTAGGTATTAGAGTGTGAGCTCCCCTGAGAAAAGTCAGTAACATGACTGTTCTCTGCAAAGTGCTGCAGAAGATGCCAGTGCTATATAAATACATAATAATATGGTAGGACATTAGACTATGGGAGAATTAGATTGTAAGCTCCTCAGAGGATAGTCAGTGACATGACTACGTACTCCGTGAAGTACTGGTGAAGATGTAAGTACAATATAGTACAGTGGTATGGCAGCATGGTGGCGTAGTGGTTAGCGCTCTCGCCTTGCAGCGCTGGGTTCCTGGTTCGAATCCTAGCAAGGTCAACATCTGCAAGGAGTTTGTATGTTCTCCCTTTGTCTGTGTGGGTTTCCTTAAGACACTCTGGTTTCCTCCCACATCCCAACAACATACGATACAGATAAGTATAATGTTAATTGGCTTCCCCTAAAAATTGGCCCTAGACTACGATACATACATAGACATATGACTATGGTAGGGATTAGATTGTGATCCCCTCTGTGGGACAGTTATGTGACAAAACAATACATACTCTGTACAGCGCTGCGTAATATGTTGGCGCTATATAAATACTTAGTATAAGTACAGTAGCCAGGTCTATAGGTGTCCAAATGTAGACATACTATAGGTGTCCCCAGTATAGATATCCAGGTCTATAGGTATCCCCAGTTTAGGTAGTAGTCAGGGGCGTAACTAGAAATCACTGGGCCCCCTTGTGAGAATTTGGATGGGCCCCCCCCCATAGGTGCCAAATAATCATAATGTGGCAGTGTTTCACCATAAAATAATCGCAATGTGTGCAGCATTTTAGCAGAGAATAATTGCAATGTGGACAACATTTCACCAGAAAATAATCGCAATGAGTGCAACATTTAAGCAAAGAATAATCGCAATGTGGGCAACATTTCACCAGAAAATAATCGCAATGTGGGCAACATTTCACCAGAAAATAATCGCAATGTGGGCAACATTTCACCAGAAAATAATCGCAATGTGGGCAACATTTCACCAGAAAATAATCGCAATGTGGGCAACATTTCACCAGAAAATAATCACAATGTGGGCAACATTTCACCAGAAAATAATCGCAATGAGTGCAACATTTAAGCAAAGAATAATCGCAATGTGGGCAACATTTCACCAGAAAATAATCGCAATGTGGGCAACATTTCACCAGAAAATAATCGCAATGTGGGCAACATTTCACCAGAAAATAATCGCAATGTGGGCAACATTTCACCAGAAAATAATCACAATGTGGGCAACATTTCACCAGAAAATAATCGCAATGTGGGCAACATTTCACCAGAAAATAATCACAATGTGGGCAACATTTCAGCAAAGAATAATCGCAATGTGGGCAACATTTCAGCAGATAATAATTGCAATGTGGGCAACATTTCACCAGAAAATAATCACAATGTGGGCAACATTTCAGCAAAGAATAATTGCAATGTGGGCAACATTTCAGCAGAGAATAATTGCAATGTGGGCAACATTTCACCAGAAAATAATCACAATGTGGGCAACATTTCAGCAAAGAATAATCGCAATGTGGGCAACATTTCAGCAGATAATAATTGCAATGTGGGCAACATTTCACCAGAAAATAATCACAATGTGGGCAACATTTCAGCAAAGAATAATTGCAATGTGGGCAACATTTCACCAGAAAATAATCGCAATGTGGGCAACATTTCACCAGAAAATAATCGCAATGTGGGCAACATTTCACCAGAAAATAATCGCAATGTGGGCAACATTTCACCAGAAAATAATCGCAATGTGGGCAACATTTCACCAGAAAATAATCGCAATGTGGGCAACATTTCACCAGAAAATAATCACAATGTGGGCAACATTTCAGCAAAGAATAATCGCAATGTGGGCAACATTTCAGCAGATAATAATTGCAATGTGGGCAACATTTCACCAGAAAATAATCACAATGTGGGCAACATTTCAGCAAAGAATAATTGCAATGTGGGCAACATTTCAGCAGAGAATAATTGCAATGTGGGCAACATTTCACCAGAAAATAATCACAACGTGGGCAGCATTTCAGCAGTAAATCACACAGTGGGCAGCATAACACCAGTGGCCTGGTTGAGCGGGTAGTGGGCTGGCTGGGTAGCTGGGTGAGCAAGCAGTGGGCAGGCTGAGTAATTAATTCAAGTATTTGTATAGCGCCTTTCTCCTGTCGGACTCAAAGCACTTGCGAGGCAGCCACTAGTGCGCACTCAGTAGGCAGTAGCAATGTTAAGGAGACTTGCCCAAGAAACTCCTTACTGAATAGGTGCTGGCTTACTGAACAGGCAGAGCCGAGATTTGAACCCAGGTCTCCTGTGTCAGAGGCAGAGCCCTTAACCATTACACTATCCAGCCACTGCCTGGCTAAGCGAGTGGGCTGGGTACCAGGCTGGGCGAGTGGGCAGGCTGGGTGGCTGGGCGAGCGGGCAGTGGGTTGGTTGGGTACCTGGCTGGGAAAGCGGGCAGTGGACTGGCTTGGTACCTGGCTGGGCGAGCGGGCAGTGGGCTGGCTGGGAAAGCGGGCAGTGGGCTGGCCGGGAAAGCGGGCAGTGGGCTGGCTGGGAAAGCGGGCAGTGGGCTGGCTGGGAAAGCGGGCAGTGGGCTGGCTGGGAAAGCGGGCAGTGGGCTGGCTGGGTACCTGGCTGGGTATGCGGGCTGGCTGGGGACCTGGCTGGGTACCTGGCTGGGCAGCGGGCTGGCTGGGTACCTGGCTGGGCATGCGGGCTGGCTGGGTACCTGGCTGGGCATGCGGGCTGGGTACCTGGCTGGGCATGCGGGCTGGGTACCTGGCTGGGCATGCGGGCTGGCTGGGTACCTGGCTGGGCAGCGGGCTGGCTGGGTACCTGGCTGGGCAGCGGGCTGGCTGGGTACCTGGCTGGGCATGCGGGCTGGCTGGGTACCTGGCTGGGCATGCGGGCTGGCTGGGTATCTGGCTGGGCATGCGGGCTGGCTGGGTACCTGGCTGGGCAGCGGGCTGGCTGGGTACCTGGCTGGGCAGCGGGCTGGCTGGGTACCTGGCTGGGCATGCGGGCTGGCTGGGTACCTGGCTGGGCATGCGGGCTGGCTGGGTACCTGGCTGGGCATGCGGGCTGGCTGGGTACCTGGCTGGGCATGCGGGCTGGCTGGGTACCTGGCTGGGCATGCGGGCTGGCTGGGTACCTGGCTGGGCAGTGTGCTGGCTGGGTACCTACCTGGCTGGGCGAGCTTGCTCCTGGCTGGGAAGCTGGGCTGCAGTTGCCAGCGCGTCCTTCACGCTTCTCCCGACTCGCTCCCGCCTAGTGTTCCCAACTCCTCAGTAAGGAAAGTAGCTGTTGGCTGTCCTAGAAGTCGCTGGATGACGTCAACACGTAATTTGCATAACAGCTCCGCCCCCAACCCCGCCCTAGATGACATCATTGCGTATTTTGCATAGCGGCTCCACCCCGTCTCTCTCTTACTCTAGCAGCAGCGCCGATCAGCACCTCTTACAGCTCCACCCCACACATCATGATCCCACACCTGACGTCACTCACCGCCCCGCTCACACCAGCAGCTTGCAAGAGCGCCTGCAATGGAAGCAGGAAGGGGCTACTGTGAGGGACGTCCCTGGCAACTTAGTCTCCACCAGCAGGAGATAAAAAGTCGCCAGATTTGTGGCTAGTAGCTTTTTTTAAAAACTGTCGCTAGGGGGGTGTCAAAAGTCGCTAAATATAGCGACAAAGTAGCTAAGTTGGCAACACTGCTCCCGCCCTCCAGCAGAGTGGCAGACATGATCCTGAACTCTGCATGCTGCCTACTGGTCTAGTGACGTCACTAGACCAGGAGGCGGCATGCAGAGACCAGGATCATGTCCTGACTCCTGGCCGGCCGCTGCCACTGTGCTGGAGGGCGGGGGTGAGAGCTCCCCTCGTCATCTGTAGGTGCGCTCTCCGCCGCTCCCCCCGCACACACACCCCCCCCCCCCCCCACCCCACCCAACAAAAAAAAATTAAAAAAAATGTTAAGTTTATGAATAAAAAAATAAAAAAAATAAAAAAATATTGAACTATAGGTGGCCGCCCCCCCCGAGGACCCGCCCATGGCACCGGCCCACGGGTGCCTCTTAATAGATACGGCCCTGGGGCTATGGCTAAATGTATTAGAGGCAGAGGATCTGCAGGACAGCCAGGCAATCTGCATTGTTTAAAGGGAAATAAATATATCCCTCTTGCTTTAGGTTCTCTTTGAAGAGAAGCTGTACTTAAAATAACCTACTTAATAAAATCGCTTGCTTTTTACAATATTACTGTATAAATGATTCAGTCAGTGATGCCCAAATGTAAAAATGTTCCTCTCGATTTACTTTCTGAAATTTATCACAGGTGGGGACACCTTTCATCCTGCCAGAATGCAGCTCTGCGGAATGTTTGTTCATTGACAGTTCTAAAGCCAGAGCAAAATATACCTGTTTTTCCAGAACACTCAGAGAGGAGAATGTTACCTAGGCTAAATACCAATATACAGCAATATATATAACTATAGGGAGTGATTCTCATGCTGAAACAAGGATAATTATCATACAAGTGGATATACTAAATAATTTATTGCTTTCTACTATAGGTCACTACAGGGCCTCTTTACTGCATTCTACTATATGTCACTACAGGGCCTCTTTACTGTATTCTGCTATGTGTCACTACAGGGCCTCTTTACTGCATTCTGCTATATGTCACTACAGGGCCTCTTTACAGCATTCTACTATATGTCACTACAGGGCCTCTTTACTGCATTCTGCTATACTAGCCAACCCGCGTCGTAGCATACGCCGCATCTATCTATCTAATAGAGTACGTGCCTCAACCTTGAAGCAAGAAGAAGTAGGCTTTCCATGAGAAAATTTATGCGTGCTCAAACACCAAGTTTAACCCTAGCAAGTCTGGCTTTGCAAATCCAGCCTAATTGGCTATTCATGAGGCAATGCTCACGCAAATATGCATTTGCTTTCGCATGCCAAACTATGCAGGGTCCAAAAACCAATACCGCAAAGCGATCGCCCTGCAGGTATTAGTTCATGCTACATTAGCACTATCCAGGAGCGCCACGGGGAGGATTCCGAATGCCCCCATACAACCGGGGGACTGCGGGGTCCCAGGCTCTCTTACTGCCTGGGAACCACAGCGGCACCCCGGAGAGGGAGGCTGGGTGGCGCAGCAGCACCCCCCCCCCCCAAGTGTGGTCAGCGCCGGGGAGAGCCATCCGCACCCACCTCCCAATATTAAAAACAGGCACCTACCTTAACGTCCATTGCGTTCTGCGACATGCACATTAACTTGGGGGCACCACATGAGAAAGGAGTGAAGCATGGGTCACCCCGAGCTTTAGAGCTCAGGGCTGGCTCACATACAGCACTCCAGAGGGGGGGGGGGGGGACAGGCGCACTCACTCCAGGGTTCACACCACCGGAGCAAGCCATCCACCACCTGCCTCCAAAGGATACAACTGCAAAAAATGCTTTCCATGAGAAAAATTTTGCGTGCTCAAACACCAAGTTTAACCCTAGCAAGTCTGGCTTTCCAAACTGGCCTAATTGGCTATTCATGAGGCAATGCTCATGCAAATATGCATTTGCTTTCGCATGCCAAACTATGCAGGGTCAAAAAACCAATACTGCAAAGTGCTCTCTCGCTGCCTGGGAACCACAGCGGCACCCCGGAGTGGGAGGCTGGGTGGCGCAGCTGCCCCCCCCCCCCCCAAGCGTGGCCAGCACTGGGGAGAGCCGTCCGCACCCACCTCCTAATATTAAAAACAGCCACTTACCTTAACGTCCATTGGGTTCTACTACATGCGCATTAATTTTCTCATGGAAAGCATTTTGTGCAGTTTGTATCCTTTGGCGGCAGGTGGTGGATGGCTTGCTCCGGTGGTGTGAACCCTGGAGTGAGTGCGCCTGTCCTCCCCCCCCCCCCTGGAGTGCTGTATGTGAGCCAGCCCTGAGCTCTAAAGCTCGGGGTGACCCATGCTTCTCTCCTTTCTCATGTGGTGCCCCCAAATTAATGCGCATGTAGCAGAACGCAATGGACGTTAAGGTAAGTGACTGTTTTTAATATTGGGAGGTGGGTGCAGACGGCTCTCCCCGGCGCTGGCAGCACTTGGGGGGGGGGGGGTCGTCAACACCACCCAGCCTCCCCCTCCGGGGTGCCGCTGTGGTTTCCAGGCAGTGAGAGAGCCTGGGACCCTGCGGTCCCCCCAGTTGTATAAAAAGGGGGCATTGGGAATCCTCCTCGTGGCGCTCCTGGAGGCCTGGAGCACACCAAAAACTGCTAGCAGATCCGCAAAATGCTAGCAGATTTTGAAACGCTTTTTCTTATTTTTCTGTAGCATTTCACCTAGCATTTTGCGGTTTTGTAAAGCGTTTTTGGTGTAGTAGATTTCATATATTGTTACAGTAAAGCTGTTACTGAACAGCTTCTGTAACAAAAACGCCTGCAAAACCGCTCTGAACTGCCGTTTATCAGAGCGGTTTGCGTTTTTCCTATACTTTACATTGGAGGCAGAAACGCCTCCGCAATCCAAAAAATGCCTCACCTCGGGAGTATGCGTTTCAGCAAAACGCCTCCCGCTCTGGTGTGCACCAGCCCATTGAAATACATTACCCAAGCGTATCCGCAGCCGCAAGTGGATCGCAAAACGCTGCCGAACCGCTCTGGTGTGCACTAAGCCGGATAGTGCTAATGTAGCATGTAGCAGGGTGACTGCTTTGTGGTATTGGTTTGTGCATGCATTTGCATGAGCATTGCCTCATGAATAGCCAATTAGGCCAGATTTGCAATGTCAGACTTGCTAGGGTAAGGCCTCTTTTCCATGGACTGTGAATAGGCAGTGAAATGGCTCTCAAACTCTCACAACTGCTCACTGCTGCCTGGTAACTGCTCACTGCTGCCTGGTAACTGCTTGCTGCTGCCTGGTAACTGCTTGCTGCTGCCTGGTAACTGCTTGCTGCTGCCTGGTAACTGCTCGCTGCTGCCTGGTAACTGCTCGCTGCTGCCTGGTATCTGCTCACTGCTGCCTGGTAACTGCTTGTTGCTGCCTGGTAACTGCTTGTTGCTGCCTGGTAACTGCTTGTTGCTGCCTGGTATCTGCTCACTGCTGCCTGGTAACTGCTTGCTGCTGCCTGGTAACTGCTTGCTGCTGCCTGGTAACTGCTTGTTGCTGCCTGGTATCTGGTCACTGCTGCCTGGTAACTGCTTGTTGCTGCCTGGTATCTGCTCACTGCTGCCTGGTAACTGCTTGCTGCTGCCTGGTAACTGTTTGTTGCTGCCTGATAACTACTTGCTGCTGCCTGGTAACTGCTTGTTGCTGCCTGATATCTGCTCACTGCTGCCTGGTAACTGCTTGCTGAGCACACAGCTCAACAGTCCGTGGAAAAGAGGCCTTAAACTTGGTGTTTGAGCACGCATACATTTTCTCATGCAAAGTACTTCTTCTTCTTGTTTGAAGGTTGAGGCACTTAGTCTATTATATATATAGATATGTTACTACAGGGCCTCTTTACTGCATTCTGCTATATGTCACTACAGGGCCTCTGTACTGCATTCTGCTATATGTCACTACTCTGCTATATGCCACTACAGGGACTCTTTACTGCATTCTGCCATGTGTCACCACCACAGGGCCTCTTTACTGCATTCTGCTATATGTCACTACAGGGCCTCTTTACTGCATTCTGCTATATGTCACTACAGGGCCTCTTTACTGCATTCTGCTATATGTCACTACAGGGCCTCTTTACTGCATTCTGCTATATGTCACTACAGGGCCTCTTTACTGCATTCTGCTATATGTCACTACAGGGCCTCTTTACTGAATTCTGCTATATGTCACTACAGGGCCTCTTTACTGCATTCTACTATATGTCACTACAGGGTCTCCTTACTGCATTCTGCTA
Organism: Hyperolius riggenbachi; assembly: GCF_040937935.1. NCBI lineage: Eukaryota > Metazoa > Chordata > Amphibia > Anura > Hyperoliidae > Hyperolius > Hyperolius riggenbachi. The sequence continues at coordinate 184,137 of NC_090655.1, read as the reverse complement.
TATGTCACTACAGGGCCTCTTTACTGCATTCTACTATATGTCACTACAGGGCCTCTTTACTGCATTCTACTCTATGTCACTACAGGGCCTCTTTACTGCATTCTGCTATATATCACTACAGGGCCTCTTTACTGCATTCTACTATATGTCACTACAGGGCCTCTTTACTGTATTCTGCTATGTGTCACTACAGGGCCTCTTTACTGCATTCTGCTATATGTCACTACAGGGCCTCTTTACTGCATTGTACTATATGTCACTACAGGGCCTCTTTACTGCATTATGCTAAATGTCACTACAGGGCCTCTTTACTGCATTCTGCTATATATGTCACTACAGGGCCTCTTTACTGCATTCTGCCATATGTCACTACAGGGCCTCTTTACTGCATTCTGCTATATGTCACTACTCTGCTATATGCCACTATAGGGCCTCTTTACTGCATTCTGCTATATGTCTCTACAGGGTCTCCTTACTGCATTCTGCCATGTGTCACCACCACAGGGCCTCTTTACTGCATTCTACTATATGTCACTACAGGGCCTCTTTACTGCATTCTGCTATATGTCACTACAGGGTCTCCTTACTGCATTCTGCCATGTGTCACCACCACAGGGCCTCTTTACTGCATTCTACTATATGTCACTACAGGGCCTCTTTACTGCATTCTGCTATATGTCACTACAGGGCCTCTTTACTGCATTCTGCTATATGTCACTACAGGGCCTCTTTACTGCATTCTGCTATATGTCACTACTCTGCTATATGCCACTACAGGGCCTCTTTACTGCATTCTGCTATATGTCTCTACAGGGTCTCCTTACTGCATTCTGCCATATGTGTCACCACCACAGGGCCTCTTTACTGCATTCTACTATATGTCACTACAGGGCCTCTTTACTGCATTCTGCTATATGTCACTACAGGGCCTCTTTACTGCATTCTGCTATATGTCACTACAGGGCCTCTTTACTGCATTCTGCTATATGTCACTACAGGGCCTCTTTGCTGCATTCTGCTATATGTCACTACAGGGCCTCTTTACTGCATTCTGCTATATGTCACTACAGGGCCTCTTTACTGCATTCTACTATATGTCACTACAGGGTCTCCTTACTGCATTCTGCTATATGTCACTACAGGGCCTCTTTACTGCATTCCACTATATGTCACTACAGGGCCTCTTTACTGCATTCTACTCTATGTCACTACAGGGCCTCTTTACTGCATTCCGCTATATGTCACTACAGGGCCTCTTTACTGCATTCTGCTATATGTCACTACAGCACCTCTTTACTGCATTCTGCTATATGTCACTACAGGGCCTCTTTGCTGCATTCTGCTATATGTCACTACAGGGCCTCTTTACTGCATTCTGCTATATGTCACTACAGGGCCTCTTTGCTGCATTCTGCTATATGTCACTACAGGGCCTCTTTACTGCATTCCACTATATGTCACTACAGGGCCTCTTTACTGCATTCTACTCTATGTCACTACAGGGCCTCTTTACTGCATTCTGCTATATGTCACTACAGCACCTCTTTACTGCATTTTGCTATATGTCACTACAGGGCCTCTTTACTGCATTCTACTATATGTCACTACAGGGCCTCTTTACCGCATTCCGCTATATGTCACTACAGGGCCTCTTTACTGCATTCTGCTATATGTCACTACAGGGCCTTTTTACTGCATTCTGCTATATGTCACTACAGGGCCTTTTTACTGCATTCTGCTATATGTCACTACAGGGCCTCAGCCTCTTTACTGCATTCTGCTATATGTCACTACAGGGCCTCTTTACTGCATTCTGCTATATGTCACTACAGGGCCTCTTTACTGCATTCTGCTATAGGTCACTACAGGGCCTCTTTACTCCATTCTGCTATATGTCACTACAGGGCCTTTTTACTGCATTCTGCTATATGTCACTACAGGGCCTCTTTACTCATAGGCTGAGAGTGCATTATAGATATATAGTCAGATACCACAGGACACCGTCACAGGTCTTGTGGAGTCCAGGCCTGACCACCAGGGGGAGCTGCACTATATTATAGGCTGATAGTGTATTATATGTATTATAGATATACAGTCAGATACCACAGGACACCTTCACAGGTCTTGTGGAGTCCAGGCCTGGCCACTAGAGATGGGAAGTTCGGATCTTTTCAATGATTCGGATGATTCGAATCGGATCAGTGAAAAGATCCGGATCTTTGATCCGAATCTCGTGTCATTTTACTAGGGAAGCATTGACTAGCAGGACAGGACTTTTCCTGCAGTGGACAGACAGAGAAGGGGAGGGGGGGGGGGGTGGACAGAGAAGGGCAGGGAGTGGACAGAGAAGGGAGGAGGTGAACGAAGAGGGGTAAGCAGAGAGCAGAAATGTTTGTTTGCACACAATACCCAATTGCAATCATATGCTTTACATATATTTCACCTATATGTTCATCTGTATACTCTGAATGCAAACGTCTCACAGTGAAAGAAAGCATTCCCCTTTTCTCACCTCGAACACATAAATGTAGGGAGAAGTGAAGTGCAGCTGTTTAGAGCAGAGTGCAGGAGGATTATATTGCACAGCAATTTCAGTGCCTGCCCTGCCATTCTAGCCCAGCACGCTGTCTGCAGAGTTACTGAGCTGTACTTCTCAGCCATAAGTTTCCCATTTGTTCACAACTACAATAGACAGCCTATAATAAGCAGCACATTGCAGCCAGTACGTTTGCTCTACACATATCTGGCAGTGGCACCGATGTCCCCTCTCCCAACTACCTGTCCCTGCAAGGCTGGCTCCCCTTCAACTGAGCGATCCATCTCTGTTCTGCTTCCAGGACCCCGCTGCCCGCTGAGAGGGGGGCGTGCCGCTCCTGGCTCCACCCCCTTTGTGAACCGAATCTGTTCATTTTGATGATCCGAATGATTCGACTCACAAAAGAGATTCGGATCGAAGATCCGAATCGTTCATGATCCGGAGAAAACTACTGGCCACCAGGGGGAGCTGCACTATATTATAGGCTGATAGTGTATTATATGTATCATAGATATATAGTCAGATACCACAGGACACCGTCACAGGTCTTGTGGAGTCCAGGCCTGACCACCAGGGGGGGGGGGGGGCTGCACTATATTATAGACTGATAGTGTATTATATGTATTATAGATATATAGTCAGATACCACAGGACACCTTCACAGGTCTTGTGGAGTCCAGGCCTGACCACCAGGGGAGCTGCACTATATTATAGGCTGATAGTGTATTATATGTATTATAGATATATAGTCATATACCACAGGACACCCTCATAGGTCTTGTGGAGTCCAGGCCTGACCACCAGGGGGAGCTGCACTATATTATAGGCTGATAGTGTATTATATGTATTATAGATATACAGTCAGATACCACAGGACACCTTCACAGGTCTTGTGGAGTCCAGGCCTGACCACCAGGGGGGGCTAGACTATATTATAGACTGATAGTGTATTATATGTATTATAGATATATAGTCAGATACCACAGGACACCCTCACAGGTCTTGTGGAGTCCAGGCCTGGCCACCAGGGGGAGCTGCGCTATATTATAGGCTGATAGTGTATTATTTATGTATAGTCAGATACCACAGGGCACCGTCACAGATAATGTGGGGTCCAGGCCTGACTACCAGGGAATGCAGCACTATATTATAGGCTGATAGTGTAATATATGTATTATAGATATATAGCCAAATACCACAGGGAACCTTCACAGGCCTGACCACCAGGGGGAGCTGCACTATATTATAGGCAGATAGTGTATTTATATGTATTTTAGATATATAGTTAGATACCACAGGACACCGTCACAGGTCTTGTGGAGTCCAGGCCTGACCACCAGGGGGAGCTGCACTATATTATAGGCTGATAGTGTATTATATGTATTATAGATATCTAGTCAGATACCACAGGAAACCTTCACAGGTCTTGTGGAGTCCAGGCCTGACCACCAGGGGGAGCTGCACTATATTATAGGCTGATTGTATTATATGTATTATAGATGTATAGTCAAATACCACAGGACACCGTCACGGGTCATGTGGAGTCCAGGCCTGACCACCAGGGGGTGCAGCACTTTATTATAGGCTGATAGTGTATTATATGTATTATAGATATATAGTCAGATACCACAGGACACCTTCACTGGTCTTGTGGAGTCCAGGCCTGATCACCAGGGGGAGCTGCACTATATTATAGGCTGACAGGGTATTATATGTATTATAGATATATTGTCAGATACCACAGGACACCTTCACAGGTCTTGTGGAGTCCAGGTCTGACCACCAGGGGGAGCTGCACTATATTATAGGCTGATAGTGTATTATATGTATTATAGATATATAGTCAGATACCACAGGACACCTTTACAGGTCTTGTGGAGTCCAGGCCTGACCACCAGGGGGAGCTGCACTATATTATAGGCTGATAGTGTATTATATGTATTATAGATATACAGTCAGATACCACAGGACACCTTCACAGGTCTTGTGGAGTCCAGGACTGACCACCAGGGGGAGCTGCACTATATTATAGGCTGATAGTGTGTTATATGTATTATAGATATATAGCCAAATACCACAAGGAACCTTCAGGCCTGGCCACCAGGGGGAGCTGCACTATATTATAGGCTGATAGTGTATTATATGTATTATAGATATACAGTCAGATACCACAGGACAGCTTCACAGATCTTGTGGAGTCCAGACCTGACCACCAGGGGAGCTGCACTGTAATATAGGCTGATAGTGCATTATATGTATTATACAGTAGATATATAGTCAGATACCACAGTACACCTCCACAAGTTTTGTGGAGTCCCGGCCTGACCACCAGGGGTAGCTGCACTATATTATAGGATGATAGTGTATTATATGTATTATAAATATATAGTCAGATACCACAGGACACCTTCACAGGTCTTGTGGAGTCCAGGCCTGGCCACCAGGGGGAGCTGCACTATATTATAGGCTGATAGTGTATTATATGTATTATAGATGTATAGTAAGATACCACAGGACACCTTTACAGGTCTTGTGGAGTCCAGACCTGACCACCAGGGGGAGCTGCTTTATATTATAGGCTGATAGTGTATTATATGTATTATAGATATACAGTCAGATACCACAGGACATCTTCACAGGTCTTGTGGAGTCTAGGCCTGACCACCAGGGGGATCTGGTTTATATTATAGGCTGATAGTGTATTATATGTATTATAGCTATACAGTCAGATACCACAGGACATCTTCACCGGTCTTGTGGAGTCCAGGCCTGACCACCAGGGGGAGATGCACTATATTATAGGCTGATTGTGTATTATATGTATTTAAGATATATAGTCAGATACCACAGGACACCTTCACAGGTCTTGTGGAGTCCAAGCCTGTCCACCAGGGGAGCTGCACTATATTATAGGCCGATAGTGTATTATATGTATTATAGATATAGAGCCAAATACCACAGGGAACCTTCACAGGCCTGGCCACCAGGGGGAGCTGCACTATATTATAGGCTGATAGTGTATTATATGTATTATAGATATAGAGCCAAATACCACAGGGAACCTTCACAGGCCTGGTCACCAGGGGGAGCTGCACTATATTATAGGCTGATAATGTATTATATGTATTATAGATATATAGTCAGATACCACAGGACACCTTCACAGGTCTTGTGGAGTCCCGGCCTGACCACCAGGGGTAGCTGCACTATATTATAGGATGATAGTGTATTATATGTATTATAAATATATAGTCAGATACCACAGGACACCTTCACAGGTCTTGTGGAGTCTAGGCCTGACCACCAGGGGGAGCTGCTTTATATTATAGGCTGATAGTGTATTATAGATATATAGTCAGATACCACAGGACATCTTCACAGGTCTTGTGGAGTCTAGGCCTGACCACCAGGGGGATCTGGTTTATATTATAGGCTGATGTATGAGTGTATTATATGTATTATAGCTATACAGTCAGATACCACAGGACATCTTCACCGGTCTTGTGGAGTCCAGGCCTGACCACCAGGGGGTGCAGCACTATATTATAGGCTGATTGTGTATTATATGTATTTAAGATATATAGTCAGATACCACAGGACACCGTCACAGGTCTTGTGGAGTCCAAGCCTGTCCACCAGGGGGAGCTGCACTATATTATAGGCTGATAGTGTATTATATGTATTGTAGATGTATAGTCAGATACCACAGGACACCTTTACAGGTCTTGTGGAGTCCAGACCTGACCACCAGGGGGAGCTGCACTATATTATAGGCTGATAGTCTATTAAATGTATTATAGATATACAGTCAGATACCACAGGACACATTCACAGGTCTTGTGGAGTCCAGGCCTGACCACCAGGGGGAGCTGCACTATATTATAGGCTGATAGTGTATTATATGTATTATAGATATATAGTCAGATACCACAGGACATCTTCACCAGTCTTGTGGAGTCCAGGCCTGACCACCAGGGGGAGATGCACTATATTATAGGCTGATTGTGTATTATATGTATGTAAGATATATAGTAAGATACCACAGTACACCGTAACGGATCTTGTGGAATCCAGTCCATTCCACCAGGGGAGCTACAGCATATTATGGGCTGATAGTGTATTATATGTGTCACGGAACAGCCGTGAGAGACGTGGGCGAATTGGAAGGATCCGCGCAGTCCAATTTCTGATCGCTTTCTGGCTAAATTTGTGCAGCCATTACAGGAATCAGAACTGACATTCCTGGGTTTTTTTTTTGTTTTTTTTCTCTTTCCCTCCTTCCACCAAAAGGCACTAGCCTGCTGCAGAGTGTCCCTGGCTTCAAGCTGTGCTGATGGCCTATCCATCAGACATAGTTGATAAGCACAATGACAGAAACCATATAGTTGGGGAAAAGTCAGACACTCTGGCTCCCTCCCAGCAGGGGAGCTGACACGTAGCTTGCTGCCCCAAACTTCAAAGAGCCTTTGCCTAGGAATAACCTGCTGTAAATCCCAGATGTATCTCATATTCCATAAACTGCTATATGCGTCATATTTTCTGTGTTGCCAGGCTGGCAGACCCTCCAAACTAACAGAGCATGTAGGGCCCTGTCTGGCGCTGGTTCTGAGAACGTTTCAGAACATTCTGAGGTAAAGACTGCCAGTTAGGCAGGTGGAAAGTGCCCTGATGATACCACAGGGGTCCCACCCCTCATGTTTGGTATCAGGCTGCTGGGTAAATCGAGACAGACCTGAAAATGTTAGTAAATCTGCCCTGACCTGTACGGTTCTGTGAGATAGAGCCCATATATGGTTAAGACATGATTTCTGGTCCCCAGGACAAGGGGAGTACTCATCTCATATTCTAAGGGGGTGTGTGGCTCCCGCCCTCACTCCCTCCTACTGGATCAGGGGCATAAGAATGGCAGAGGAGACAAACTCAGTGTCTTCCACCCTGAAACTCCATCTTGATCACATCTGTGCCAGCTTGAGGATATGCTGGCATCCACCTGTCTGAACTCTGAACTTTGATTGAAACCAAGAACTTTACAAGTTTTCCCACAAAAGGCCACCTCTCCATGAACTCTAAGTATCCATTTTTTCTCCCTTTCTTTTATTTTTCATACTGGCTATTAATGTTTCAATATTTGTTGATTTTAATAATTGTCTGTATATATTAATTATTTATATTGCCCGTGAATAAAGACTTTACCAAAGTCATTCACTGTCCCGCTACCCTATTATTCAGCATACACAGGAACTGAACTCAGGTCTCTGGAGAGACGCTACTACTATTGTTGATATCTAGACAGAATAGAGTGTGTTTAACCGTTTTTATTCGCAGGACTAGTCAGTCAGTCGGGTCCACTGGTCCATACCAGTGGTGGTGGCAGTTATACCCTGAAATCGTGTGTAAGTTGTAATTACCGTACCTCACAGGCTCCCTTCTGGTCGGGCTGCTGCCCAAATTTCTATCTGTTTCTGCGCAGAGATCGCGACCAAAGCTTGTATGGTCTGTGTGCTGAAACCGATTGGAAGGCAATTTGCGGTCTGACCACTAGGGCTCCTATGACAATATGTATTTAAGATATATAGTCAGATACCACAGGAGACCTTCACAGGTTTTGTGGAGTCCAGGACTGACCACCAGGGGGAGCTGCACTGCATTATAGGCTGATAGTGTATTATATGTATTATAGATATATAGTCAGATACCACAGGACACCTTCACAGGCCTGGCCACCAGGGGGAGCTGCGCTGCATTAGAGCCTGATAGTGTATTATATGTATTATATATATATAGTCAGATACCACAGGACACCTTCACGGGTTTTATGGAGTCCAGGTCTGACCACCAGGGGGAGCTGCACTATATTATAGGCTGATAGTGTATTATATGTATTATGGATATATAGTCCGATACCACAGGACACTGTCACAGGTCTTGTGGAGTCCACGTCTGACCACCAGGGGGAGTTTCACTAATACTATATAGGCTGATTGTATTGTATTTGTTATAGATATATAGTCAAATACCACAGGACACCTTCACAGGTCTTGTGGAGTCCAGGCCTCACCACCAGGGGGAGCTGCACTACATTATAGGCTGATAGTGTATTATATGTATTCTAGATATATAGTCAGATACCACAGGACACCTTCACAGGTCTTGTGGTATCCAGGCCTGACCACCAGGGGGGGGGGGGGGGGGCTGCACTATATTATAGGCTGATAGTGTATTATATGTATTATGGATATATAGTCAGATACCACAGGACACCTTCACAGGTCATGTGGGGTCCAGGCCTGACCACCAGGGGGAGCTGCACGATATTATAGGCTGATAGTGTATTATATGTATTATAGATATATAGTCAGATACCACAGGACACCTTCACAGGTCTTGTGGAGTCCAGGCCTGACCACCAGGGGGAGCTGCACTATATTATAGGCTGATAGTGTATTATATGTATTATAGATATATAGTCAGATACCACAGGGCACCTTCACAGGTCTTGTGGGGTCCAGGCAGGACCACCAGGGGGAGCTGCACTATATTATAGGCTGATAGTGTATTATATGTATTATGGATATATAGTCAGATACCACAGGACACCTTCATAGGTCTTGTGGAGTCCAGGCCTGACCACCAGGGGGAGCTGCACTATTTTATAGGTTGATAGTGTATTATATGTTTTATGGATATATAGTCCGATACCACAGGACACTGTCACAGGTCTTGTGGAGTCCACGTCTGACCACCAGGGGGAGTTTCACTAATACTATATAGGCTGATTGTATTGTATTTGTTATAGATATATAGTCAAATACCACAGGACACCTTCACAGGTCTTGTGGAGTCCAGGCCTGACCACCAGGGGGAGCTGCACTATATTATAGGCTGATACTGTATTATATGTATTTTGGATATATAATATTCCAAAGCACATACGCGCTGATACACAATGCAATGTCGGAGTTTTCAGTCCACCACACAGAAGCTAAATAACATATATATGTGTGTGTTCTTCCCTGTTCGCCTCCTCTCCATCAACAATTACAACATAAAGAGCTACTAGGGAGTCACACTTCTCATCAGACTCTGCAAATTTGTTCACTAAGATTGCACCAGTCTCTGCTATTCAATGCAATAAAACAAAAAGTCTATAATGGCAGCTAGATCACAGTATCGCAGCATTCAGTGCAGTGTAACAGTCTATGATTGGCAACTTGATCGCAGCATCTCCATCAATATTTCATTCTCCTATGGATAGATATGTAGCCTCCACCACACCCTTTGTGCCAGACTCACCGTCTGCTGAGACCCCCACTCGGGTCAAATAGCGCTTTGGGACCGTTACCAGGTCGTCCCCCACCACTCTGGCATATGTTTGGATCACACTCGTCTGGCTCACCAGCAGGTTAATTATCTTCCTTGTTTATATTGTTCTTTTCCCAGACCCTCAATAAAAAAGGCCTCTCATAGTGTAAAACTCTTAGGCATTTATTAACTTATAAAAAGAGTTTACACTCACATGTTCCAATATAAAAATAGGCACAGAGTTTTGCTTGAGGCGGGCTCTCCCCCGCTACGTTGGCCGCAGGCAGGCTGATCCTTGTATTCCCTCCGTGTGTTACACCGCTGGTGCGCGCTCCCCTCGGCTACACTCCATGTGGGACGCCTGCCTCTTAGTGTCCACTTCCTGCTCGCGTGGTTAGGCTCCGCCCGACATGTTTCGTCATCAAATGACTCATCAGGGACACGGGCCAACCACGCTGCAGGATTTAAATAGCTTGTGATATTCCTCCCCCTCCCATCCGTTCCACCCTCTCACTCTGGCATCCAATGGGAGCCTCCATCCCCTCCGTACACTGTCCCATCTATCCCCCTATACACCAGCCTACCTGCTGCTGTCGGGGAAAACTCCGCCGTGCGCGGATTATACACTAAGTTCCGCCGCGCGCGGGTCACATATTAAAAGGTAACCCTAGGTCACCTTGCATACAATGTTACAAGTAAATATAAAATAACAAATCATCATAGTTTGGGTGTGTGATTTATAAGGTTTCCGCATGCAGTATTAGAAATGAGGGATCAGGCATCCTAGAGAGGGTTAGCTAAGATATATGGAATGTGTTTTTAGATAGGCTCTATTATTTACTTGTAACATTGTATGCAAGGTGAACTAGGGTTACCTTTTAATATGTGACCCCCGCGCGGCGGAACTTAGTGTATAATCCGCGCACGGCGGAGTTTTCCCCGACAGCAGCAGGTAGGCTGGTGTATAGGGGAATAGATGGGACAGTGTACGGAGGGGATGGAGGCTCCCATTGGATGCCAGAGTGAGAGGGTGGAACGGATGGGAGGGGGAGGAATATCACAAGCTATTTAATTCCTGCAGCGTGGTTGGCCCGTGTCCCTGATGAGTCATTTGATGACGAAACATGTTGGGCGGAGCCTAACCACGCGAGCAGGAAGTGGACACTAAGAGGCAGGCGTCCCACGTGGAGTGTAGCCGAGGGGAGCGCGCACCAGCGGTGTAACACACGGAGGGAATACAAGGATCAGCCTGCCTGCGGCCAACGTAGCGGGGGAGAGCCCGCCTCAAGCAAAACTCTGTGCCTATTTTTATCTTGGAACATGTGAGTGTAAACTCTTTTTATAAGTTAAAGAGACTCTGTAACATGAAAAACCTCCCCTGGGGGGTACTCACCTCGGGTGGGGGAAGCCTCCGGATCCTAATGAGGCTTCCCACGCCGTCTTCTGTCCCACGGGGGTCTCGCTGCAGCCCTCCGAACAGCCGGCGACTGTGCCGACTGTCAGTTCAATATTTACCTTTGCTGGCTCCAGCGGGGGCGCTGTGGCTGCTTTCCTCTCCGAACTACACGGAAATACCCGATCTCAGTCGGGTCCGCTCTACTGCGCAGGCGCCGGAAACTTGCGCCTGCGCAGTAGAGCAGACCCGACGGCGATCGGGTATTTCCGTGTAGTTCGGAGCCGACAGCCGTCAGAGCGCCTGCGCAGGAGCCAGGAAGGTAAATATTACGTCACGGCTGCACGGAGGGCTGCAGCGAGACCCCCGTGGGACAGAGGACGGCGTGGGAAGCCTCATTAGGATCCGGAGGCTTCCCCCACCCGAGGTGAGTACCCCCCAGGGGATTTTTTGAGGTTACAGATCCTCTTTAATAAATGCCTAAGAGTTTTACACTATGAGAGGCCTTTTTTATTGAGGGTCTGGGAAAAGAACAATATAAACAAGGAAGATAATTAACCTGCTGGTGAGCCAGACGAGTGTGATCCAAACATATGCCAGAGTGGTGGGGGACGACCTGGTAACGGTCCCAAAGCGCTATTTGACCCGAGTGGGGGTCTCAGCAGACGGTGAGTCTGGCACAAAGGGTGTGGTGGAGGCTACATATCTATCCATAGGAGAATGAAATATTGATGGAGATGCTGCGATCAAGTTGCCAATCATAGACTGTTGTTACACTGCACTGAATGCTGCGATACTGTGATCTAGCTGCCATTATAGACTTTTTGTTGTATTGCATTGAATAGCAGAGACTGGTGCAATCTTAGTGAACAAATTTGTAGAGTCTGATGAGAAGTGTGACTCCCTAGTAGCGCCACCTCTTTATGTTGTAATTTTGGATATAAGGGGCTTGATTCACAAAAGAGTGCTAACCGTTAGCACGGCCGTTTTCGCGCGAATTTTCGCATTGCGCGCGCGCTCGTGAATTTTCGCGTGAAACGATAACGGTTTTGCGCGTAAATGCGAATTTTACCGCGAAATCGATATCGTTTTCGCGCGAAAATTCGCGTTTGCTTACGAAAACGTTATCGTTTATCGTGAAAATTCGCGATCGCGCGCAATGCGAAAATTCGCGCGAAAACGTCCGTGCTAACGGTTAGCACTCTTTTGTGAATCAAGCCCTTAGTCCGATACCACAGGACACCTTCACAGGTCTTGTGGAGTCCACGTCTGACCACCAGGGGGAGCTTCACTAATACTATATAGGCTAATTGTATTATATGTATTATAGATATATAGTCCGATACCACAGGACACCCTCACAGGTCTTGTGGAGTCCAGGCCTGGCCACCAGGGGGAGCTGCACTATATTATAGGCTGATAGTGTATTATATGTATTATAGATATATAGTCAGATACCACAGGACACCTTCACAGGTCTAGAGTAGTGTTGAGCCGAAATTTTCGAAATTTCGCATTACTATAATTACGCATGCGAAATTTGCTATTACGATGCGAAATTATGGTAGCGTAATTGCCATTAAAATCGTAATTGAAAATACCGTAAGTGTAATTTTCAACGCGTAATTTCCCATTTCGTTCATAACGTAATTTCGCGTTAAACCATAACGTAATTTCGCGTTAAACCATAACGTAATTTCGCATTTCTTCGTAATTTCGCAAATTTCGTAATTACTTGTTAGCAGGGTTGCTCGCGAATTTTCGCCAAAGGCATTTTCATCTGCATGGCAAATTTTGATGCGAAATATCACTACATGGCGAATTTTATATGCGAAAAAGCATTCCGTAACGTGAAAATGACGCGAAAATTAACGCTTACAGTAGTATGAACTATCGCAAAATTACGTTATGTAACTACGCTTACAAACGGTTGCATGCAAGGCAAACGTAATTTCGCGATACCCACTGTAATGCGAAAATTATTTCGCAAAATTCTTCTTCATTACGATTATGTACTTACGGCCATAATCGTAGTTACACTAATTACGCGAAATTTCGCGAAATCGTAATTAAGTCATTACGCTCATCTCTAGTCTTGTGGAATCCACGTCTGACCACCAGTGGGAGCTGCACTAATACTATATTTTAGGCTGCTTGTATTATATGTATTATAGATATACAGTCAGATACCACAGGACATTTACACACATGTTTTCCTGCCAGGGGCGGAGCTAGACATTGCTGCGCTCAGGAAAGTTTTAGAAGCTATAAAGTAAAAGCAAACTCTGTTGCTGCTTCCATGTAATTGCTTCTCACATTTGTTGGGGGGAGGGGGGGGGGGGTTCACTGATTGTGGACAATCTCAGTACAGAGTCTGATTAATTTCTATTTATTATTTATTTTTTGAGTATAATTATCTTTCTGTAAATGAAACACAGAGGATCCCATTAATCACTGTGACACGTCCCGTCTGTCTCTGTTCCATTATCCCCACTGCATTCTGGGAGAGGAAACTTCCAGGGGAACTACTAGCCTCATGTCTACAGGGTCTCCACTTCATATCTACAGGGGCTGTGGTGTTGCTGGGCATTGTGTATGTTCCGGTCACCATTGTAAGCGCAGTTCACATGTGGTGTTGCTGGGCATTGTGTTGATGTTCCGGCCACCATTGTGCGTGCAGTACACGTGTGGCGTCGCTGGGCATTGTGTATGTTCCGGTCACCATTGTACGCACAGTACACGTGTGGTGTTGCTGAGCATTGTGTTGATGTTCCGGCCACCATTGTGCGCGCAGTACACGTGTGGCGTCGCTGGGCATTGTGCTGATGTTCCGGCCAGCATTGTGCGCGCAGTACACGTGTGGCGTCGCTGGGCATTGTGTTCATGTTCCGGCCAGCATTGTATGCGCAGTACATGTGTGGTGTCGCTGGGCATTGTGTATGTTCCGGTCACCATTGTACATGCAGTACACATGTGGTGTCGGTGGGCATTGTGCTGATGTTCCGGCCAGCATTGTACACACAGTACACGTGTGGTGTTGCTGGGCATTGTGCTGATGTTCCTGGCCACCATTGTACGCGCAGTACACGTGTGGTGTCACTGGGCATTGTGTTGATGTTCCGGTCACCATTGTACCCGCAGTACACGTGTGGTGTTGCTGGGCATTGTGTTGATGTTCCGGCCACCATTGTACGCAGAGTACACGTGTGGTGTTGCTGGGCATTGTGTTTATGTTCCGGCCACCATTGTGCGCGCAATACACGTGTGGTGTAGCTGGGCATTGTGTATGTTCCGATCACCATTGTACGCGCAGTACACGTGTGGCGACACTGGGCATTGTGTTGATGTTCCGGCCACCATTGTGCGTGCAGTACACGTGTGGTGTTGCTGGGCATTGTGTTCATGTTCCGGCCACCATTGTGCGTGCAGTACACGTGTGGCATCGCTGGGCATTGTGTATTGGCCACCATTGTACGCGCAGTACACGTGTGGCGTCGCTGGTCATTGTGTTGATGATCCGGCCACCATTGTACCCGCAGTACACGTGTGGTGTTGCTGGGCATTGTGTTGATGTTCCGGCCACCATTGTACGCAGAGTACACGTGTGGTGTTGCTGGGCATTGTGTTTATGTTCCGGACACCATTGTGCGCGCAATACACGTGTGGTGTAGCTGGGCATTGTGTTTATGTGTCGGCTACCATTGTGCGCACAGTACACATGTGGCATCGCTGGGCATTGTGTTGATGTTGTAGCCACCATTGTACGCACAGTACAAGTGTGGTGTTGTTGGGCATTGTGTTGATGTTCCGGCCAGCATTTTACGCGCAGTACACGTGTGGTGTCGCTGGGCATTGTGCTGATGTTCCGGCCATCATTGTACACGCAGTACACGTGTGGTGTTGCTGGGCATTGTGTTGTGTTGTAGCCACCATTGTACGTACAGTACAAGTGTGGTGTTGCTTGCATTGTGTTTATGTTCCGGCCACCATTGTACGCACAGTAGACGTGTGGTGTTGCTGAGCATTGTGTTGATGTTCCGGCCAGCATTGTACGCGCAGTACACGTGTGGCGTCACTGGGCATTGTGTTGATGTTCCGGCCAGTATTGTACGCACAGTACACGTGTGGCGTTGCTGGGCATTGTGTTGATGTTCCGGCCAGCATTGTACGCGCAGTACACGTGTGGCGTCACTGGGCATTGTGTTGATGTTCCGGTCACCATTGTACGCGCAGTACACGTGTGGCGTCGCTGGGCATTGTGCTGATGTTCCGGCCAGCATTGTACGCGCAGTACACGTGTGGTGTTTCTGGGCATTGTGTTGTTGTTCCGGCCACCATTGTATGCGCAGTACACGTGTGGCGTCGCTGGGCATTGTGTATGTTCTGGTCACCATTGTACGCGCAGTACACGTGTGGCGTCGCTGGGTATTGTGTTGATGTTGTAGCCAGCATAGTACGTGCAGTACACGTGTGGTGTCGCTGGGCATTGTGCTGTTCCGGCCAGCATTGCATGCGCAGTACACGTGTGGTGTCGCTGGGCATTGTGTTGATGTTCCGGCCAGCATTGTACGCGCAGTACACGTGTGGTGTTTCTGGGCATTGTGTTGTTGTTCCGGCCACCTTTGTATGCACAGTACACGTGTGGTGTCGCTGGGCATTGTGTATGTTCCGGTCACCATTGTACGCGCAGTACACGTGTGGCGTCGCTGGGGATTGTGCTGATGTTCCCGACAGCATTGCATGCACAGTACACGTGTGGTGTCGCTGGGCATTGTGTATGTTCTGGTCACCATTGTACGCGCAGTACACGTGTGGCGTCGCTGGGTATTGTGTTGATGTTGTAGCCAGCATAGTACGTGCAGTACACGTGTGGTGTCGCTGGGCATTGTGCTGTTGTTCCGGCCAGCATTGCATGCGCAGTACACGTGTGGTGTTGCTGGGCATTGTGTTGATGTTCCGGGCAGCATTGTACGCGCAGTACACGTGTGGTGTTTCTGGGCATTGTGTTGTTGTTCTGGCCACCATTGTATGCACAGTACACGTGTGGCGTCGCTGGGCATTGTGTATGTTCTGGTCACCATTGTACGCGCAGTACATGTGTGGCGTCGCTGGGCATTGTGTTGACGTTGTAGCCAGCATAGTACGTGCAGTACACGTGTGGTGTCGCTGGGCATTGTGTTGATGTTCGGGCCAGCATAGTACGTGCAGTACACGTGTGGTGTTGCAGGGCATTGTGTCGATGTTCGGGCCAGCATAGTACGCGCAGTACACGTGTGGTGTCGCTGGGCATTGTGTTGATGTTACGGCCAGCATTGTACGCGCAGTACACGTGTGATGTTGCTGGGCATTGTGTTGATGTTCCGGCCAGCATTGTACGCGCAGTACACGTGTGGCGTCGCTAGGCATTGTGTTGATGTTTCGGTCACCATTGTACGCGCAGTACACATGTGGCATCGCTGGGAATTGTGTTGATGTTGTAGCCAGCATCGTACGCGCAGTACACGTGTGGCGTCGCTGGGCATTGTGTTGATGTTCCGATCACCATTGTACGTGCAGTACACGTGTGGCGTCGCTGGGAGTTGTGTTTATGTTCTGGCCACCATTGTACGCGCAGTACATGTGTTGTGTTGCTGGGCATTGTGTTGATGTTCCGGCCAGCATTGTTACCACAGTACACGTGTGGTGTTGCTGGGCATTGAGTTGATGTTCCGGCCAGCATTGTACGCGCAGTACACGTGTGGCGTCACTGGGCATTGTGTTGATGTTTCGGTCACCATTGTACGCGCAGTACACGTGTGGTGTTGCTGGACATTGTGTTGATGTTCGGACCAGCATTGTACACGCAGTACAAGTGTGGTGTTGCTGGGCATTGTGTTGATGTTCGGGCCAGCATAGTACGCGCAGTACACGTGTGGTGTTGCTAGGCATTGTGTTGATGTTCCAGCCAGCATTGTACGCGCAGTACAAGTGTGGTGTTGCTCGGCATTGTGTTGATGTTCCAGCCAGCATTGTACGCGCAGTACAAGTGTTGCGTCGCTGGGCATTGTGTTGATGTTCCGGCCAGCATTGTACGCGCAGTACACGTGTGGCGTTGCTGGGCATTGTGTTGATGTTCCAGCCAGCATTGTACGTGCAGTAGTCGTGTGCTGTCGCTGGTCATTGTGTTGATGTTCTGGCAGGCATTGTATGCGCAGTACACGTGTGGCGTCGCTGGGCATTGTGTTTATGTTCCGGCCACCATTGTACGTGCAGTACAAGTGTGGTGTTGCTGGGCATTGTGTTGATGTTCCGGCCACCATTGTGCGCGCAGTACACGTGTGGTGTTGCTCGGCATTGTGTATGTTCCGGCCAGCGTTGTACGCGCAGTACACGTGTGGCATCGCTGGGCATTGTGTCGATGTTCGGGCCAACATTGTACGCGCAGTACACGTGTGGTGTTGCTGGCCATTGTTTTGATGTTTCGGTCACCATTATATGCGCAGTACACGTGTGGCATCGCCGGGCATTGTGTTGATGTTTCGGTCACCATTGTATGCGCAGTACACATGTGGCGTCGCTGGGCATTGTGTTGATGTTTCGGTCACCATTGTATGCGCAGTACACGTGTGGCGTCTCTGGGCATTGTGTTGATGTTCCGGCCAGCATTGTATGCGCAGTACACGTGTGGTGTCGCTGGGCATTGTGTTGATGTTCGGGCCAGCATTGTACGCACAGTACATGTGTGGCGTCGCCGGGCATTGTGTCGATGTTCGGGCCAGCATTGTACGCGCAGTACATGTGTGGCGTCGCCGGGAATTGTGTCGATGTTCGGGCCTGCATAGTACGCGCAGTACACGTGTGATGTTGCTGGGCATTGTGTCGATGTTCGGGCCAGCATTGTACGCGCAGTACACGTGTGGTGTTGCTGGCCATTGTGTTGATGTTTTGGTCACCATTGTACGCGTAGTACACGAGTGGCGTCGCTGGGCATTGTGTTGATGTTCGGGCCAGCATTGTACGCGCAGTACACGTGTGGCGTCGCCGGGGATTGTGTTGATGTTCAGGCCAGCGTAGTACGCGCAGTACACGAGTGTCGTCGCTGGGCATTGTGTTGATGTTCGGGCCAGCATTGTACGCGCAGTACACGTGTGGCGTCGCCGGGGATTGTGTTGATGTTCGGGTCAGCATAGTACGCGCAGTACACGTGTGGTGTTGCTGGGCATTGTGTCGATGTTCGGGCCAGCATAGTACGCGCAGTACACGTGTGGTGTTGTTGGGCATTGTGTTGATGTTCGGGCGAGCATAGTACGCGCAGTACACGTGTGGCGTCGCTGGGCTTTGTGTTGATGTTCAGGCCAGCATTGTACGCGCAGTACACGTGTGGCGTCGCCGGGCATTGTGTTGATGTTCGGGCCAGCATAGTACGCGCAGTACACGTGTGGTGTCGCTGGGCATTGTGTTGATGTTCGGGCCAGCATAGTACGCGCAGTACACGTGTGGCATCGCCGGGCAATCGGGCATTGTGTTGATGTTCGGGCCAGCATAGTACGCGCAGTACACGTGTGGTGTTGCTGGGCATTGTATCGATGTTCGGGCCAGCATAGTACGCGCAGTACACGTGTGGTGTTGCTGGGCATTGTGTCGATGTTCGGGCCAGCATAGTACGCGCAGTACACGTGTGGTGTTGCTGGGCATTGTGTCGATGTTCGGGCCAGCATAGTACGCGCAGTACACGTGTGGTGTTGCTGGGCATTGTGTCGATGTTCGGGCCAGCATTGTACGCTCAGTACACGTGTGGTGTCGCCGTGCATTGTGTCGATGTGAGCAGTTTGGAATGATCGATGTATTCCCCGTGCTGCACTTGCTGAGGCCTGACTTTCTACATGAGGGACCCGGTAAAGACGCAGGAAAATAGCTTGTAACAGATGACTCGTAATAAGTTTGTTCCTCGTGGGATTTGTGTGGCCTGGGGGGAAACAGCCGCTGCAGAGAACACTCAGTTACCCTGTCACATGACACAAGTCACACCGCGCACAGCCTCCTAACACGTCCTTCACTGCTCTGCACACTCCAAATGGGCGTCTGGGGCTCAATATGTGTGTGTAAAAAAACAACCAATGCTTGTATAGAACTTTTCTCCTGCCGGACACAAAGTGCAAGGGCTGCAGCCACTAGGGGCGCTCTATAGGCAGTAGCAGTGTTAGGCCAGAGCTGCAGCCACTAGGGGGTGCTCTATAGGCAGTAGCAGTGTTAGGCCAGAGCTGCAGGCACTAGATGGCAATCTATAGGCAGTAGCAGTGTTAGGCTGGAGCTGCAGCCACTAGGGGCGCTCTATAGGCAGTCGCAGTGTTAGGACAGAGCTGCAGCCACTAGGGGGCACTCTATAGGCAGTAGCAGTGTTAGGCCAGAGTTGCAGCCACTAGGGAGCGCTCTATAGGCAGTAGCAGTGTTAGGCCAGAGCTGCAGCCACTAGGGGGAGCTCTATAGGCAGTAGCAGTGTTAGGCCAGAGCTGCGGCCACTAGGGGGGGCACTCTATAGGTACTAGTAGCAGTGTTAGGCCACAGCTGCAGCCACTAGGGGGGGCACTCTATAGGTACTAGTAGCAGTGTTAGGCCACAGCTGCAGCCACTAGGGGGCGCTCTATAGGCAGTAGCAGTATTAGGCAAGAGCTGCAGCCACTAGGGGGCGCTCTATAGGCAGTAGCAGTGTTAGGCCAGAGCTGCGGCCACTAGGGGGGGCACTCTATAGGTACTAGTAGCAGTGTTAGGCCACAGCTGCAGCCAATAGGGGGCGCTCTATAGGCAGTAGCAGTATTAGACCAGAGCTGCAGCCACTAGGGGGCGCTCTATAGGCAGTAGCAGTGTTAGGCCAGACCTGCATCCACTAGGGGGCGCTCTATAGGCAGTAGCAGTATTAGGCCAGAGCTGCAGCCACTAGGGGCGCTCTATAGGTACTAGTAGCAGTGTTAGGCCAGAGCTGCAGCCACTAGGGGGCGCTCTATAGACAGTAGCAGTGTTAGGCCAGAGCTGCAGCCACTAGAGGGAGCTCTGTAGGCAGTAGCAGTGTTAGGCCAGAGTTGCAGCCACTAGAGGGCACTCTATAGGCAGTAGCAGTGTTAGGCCAGAGCTGCAGCCACTAGGGGGCGCTCTATAGGCAGTAGCAGTGTTAGGCCAGAGCTGCAGCCACTAGGGGACGCTCTGTAGGCAGATGCAATGTTAGGCCAGAGCTGCAGCCACTAGGGGGGCGTTCTATAGGCAGTAGCAGTGTTAGGCCAGAGCTGCAGCCACTAGGGGGCGCTCTATAGGTACTAGTAGCAGTGTTAGGCCAAAGCTGCAGCCACTAGGGGGAGCTCTATAGACAGTAGCAGTGTTAGGCGGGAGCTGCAGCCACTAGGGGGCACTCTATAGGCAGTAGCAGTGTTAAGCCGGAGCTGCAGCCACTAGGGGGAGCTCTATAGGCAGTAGCAGTGTTAGGCCAGAGCTGCAGCCACTAGGGGGCGCTCTATAGGCAGTAGCAGTGTTAGGCCAGAGCTGCAGCCACTAGGGGGCGCTCTATAGGCAGTAGCAGTGTTAGGCCAGAGCTGCAGCCACTAGGGGGCGCTCTATAGGCAGTAGCAGTGTTAGGGAAGAGCTGCAGCCACTAGGGGGCGCTTTATAGGCAGCAGCAGTGTTAGGCCAGAGCTGCAGCCACTAGGGGGAGCTCTATAGACAGTAGCACTGTTAGGCAGGAGCTGCAGCCACTAGGGGGCACTCTATAGGCAGTAGCAGTGTTAAGCCGGAGCTGCAGCCACTAGGGTGGGCTCTATAGGCAGTAGCAGTGTTAGGCCAGAGCTGCAGCCACTAGGGGGCGCTCTATAGGCATTAGCAGTGTTAGGTCAGAGCTGCAGCCGCTAGGGGGCGCTCTATAGGCAGTAGCAGTGTTTGGACAGAGCTGCAGCCACTAGGGGGCGCTCTATAGGCAGTAGCAGTGTTAGGCCAGAGCTGCAGCCACTAGGGGGGTGCTCTATAGGTACTAGTAGCAGTGTTAGGCCATAGCTGCAGCCACTAGGGGGCGCTCTTTAGGCAGTAGCAGTGTTAGGCCAGAGCTACAGCCACTAGGGGGCGCTCTATAGGCAGTAGCAGTGTTAGGCCAGAGCTGCAGCCACTAGGGGGTGCTCTATAGGCAGTAGCAGAGTTAGGCCAGAGCTGCAGCCACTAAGGGGCGCTCTATAGGCAGTAGCAGTGTTAGGCCAGAGCTGCAGCCACTAGGGGGGGCGCTCTATAGGCAGTAGCAGTGTTAGGTCAGAGCTGCAGCCACTAGGGGGCGCTCTATAGGCAGTAGCAGTGTTAGGGCAGAGCTGCAGCCACTAGGGGGCGCTCTATAGGCAGCAGCAGTGTTAGGCCAGAACTGCAGCCACTAGGGGGAGCTCTATAGACAGTAGCACTGTTAGGCAGGAGCTGCAGCCACTAGGGGGCACTCTATAGGCAGTAGCAGTGTTAAGCCGGAGCTGCAGCCACTAGGGTGGGCTCTATAGGCAGTAGCAGTGTTAGGCCAGAGCTGCAGCCACTAGGGGGCGCTCTATAGGCATTAGCAGTGTTAGGCCAGAGCTGCAGCCACTAGGGGGCGCTCTATAGGCATTAGCAGTGTTAGGCCAGAGCTGCAGCCACTAGGGGGCGCTCTATAGGCAGTAGCAGTGTTAGGACAGAGCTGCAGCCACTAGGGGGCGCTCTAGAGGCAGTAGCAGTGTTAGGCCAGAGTTGCAGCCGCTAGGGGGCGCTCTATAGGCAGTAGCAGTGTTAGGTCAGAGCTGCAGCCGCTAGGGGGCGCTCTATAGGCAGTAGCAGTGTTTGGACAGAGCTGCAGCCACTATGGGGCGCTCTATAGGCAGTAGCAGTGTTAGGCCAGAGCTGCAGCCACTAGGGGGGCGCTCTATAGGTACTAGTAGCAGTGTTAGGCCATAGCTGCAGCCACTAGGGGGCGCTCTTTAGGCAGTAGCAGTGTTAGGCCAGAGC
This sequence comes from Hyperolius riggenbachi, assembly GCF_040937935.1. Lineage (NCBI taxonomy): Eukaryota > Metazoa > Chordata > Amphibia > Anura > Hyperoliidae > Hyperolius > Hyperolius riggenbachi. Next base: position 161,935 of record NC_090655.1, on the reverse strand, counting down.
TGCAGCCACTAGGGGGCGCTCTATAGGCAGTAGCAGTGTTAGGCCAGAGCTGCAGCCACTAGGGGGCGCTCTATAGGCAGTAGCAGTGTTAGGCCAGAGCTGCAGCCACTAGGGGGCGCTCTATAGGCAGTAGCAGTGTTAGGCCAGAGCTGCAGCCACTAGGGGGCGCTCTATAGGCAGTAGCAGTGTTAGGCCAGAGCTGCAGTCACTAGGGGGCGATCTATGGGCAGTAGCAGTGTTAGGCCAGAGCTGCAGCCACTAGGGGGCACTCTATAGGCAGTAGCAGTGTAAGCCGGAGCTGCAGCCACTAGGGGGCGCTCTATAGGCAGTAGCAGTGTTAGGCCGGAGCTGCAGCCACTAGGGGGCGCTCTATAGGCAGTAGCGGTGTTAGGCCGGAGCTGCAGCCACTAGGGGGTGCTCTATAGGCAGTAGCAGTGTTAGATCAGAGCTGTAGACACTAGGGGGCGCTCTATAGGCAGTAGCAGTGTTAGGCCAGAGCTGCAGCCACTAGGGGGCGCTCTATAGGTACTAGTAGCAGTGTTAGGCCAGAGCTGCAGCCACTAGGGGGCGCTCTATAGGCAGTAGCAGTGTTAGGCCAGAGCTGCAGCCACTAGGGGGCGCTCTATAGGCAGTAGCAGTGTAAGGCCAGAGCTGCAGCCACTAGGGGACGCTCTATAGGCAGTAGTAGTGTTAGGCCAGAGCTGCAGTCACTAGGGGGCTCTCTATAGGCAGTAGTAGTGTTAGGCCAGAGCTGCAGCCACTAGAGGGCGCACTATAGGCAGTAGCAGTGTTAGGCCGGAGCTGCAGCCACTAGGAGGTGCTCTATAGGCAGTAGCAGTGTTAGGCCAGAGCTGCAGCCACTAGGGGGGCGCTCTATTGGCAGTAGCAGTGTTAGGCCAGAGCTGCAGCCACTAGGGGGGGGGGGGCGCTCTATAGGCAGTAGCAGTGTTAGGCCAGAGCTGCAGCCACTAGGGGGAGCTCTATAGGCAGTAGCAGTGTTAGACCAGAGCTGCAGCCACTAGGGGGAGCTCTATAGGCAGTAGCAGTGTTAGGCCAGAGCTGCAGCCTCTAGGGGGCACTCTATAGGCAGTAGCAGTGTTAGGACAGAGCTGCAGTCACTAGGGGGCGCTCTATAGGCAGTAGCAGTGTTATGCCAGAGCTTCAGCCACTAGGGGGTGTTCTATAGGCAGTAGCAGTGTGAGGCCAGAGCTGCAGCCACTAGGGGGTGCTCTATAGGCAGTAGCAGTGTCAGGCCAGAGCTGCAGCCACTAGGGGGGGGGGGGGGGGGCGCTCTATAGGCAGTAGCAGTGTTAGGCCAGAGCTGCAGCCACTAGGGGGCGCTCTATAGGCAGTAGCAGTGTTAGACCAGAGCTGCAGCCACTAGGGGGCGCTCTATAGGCAGTAGCAGTGTTAGGCCAGAGCTGCAGCCTCTAGGGGGCACTCTATAGGCAGTAGCAGTGTTAGGCTAGAGCTGCAGTCACTAGAGGGCGCTCTATTGGCAGTAGCAATGTTAGGCCGGAGCTGCAGCCACTGGGGGGGGGGGGGGCTCTATAGGCAGTAGCAGTGTTATGCCAGAGCTGCAGCCACTAGGGGGCGTTCTATAGGCAGTAGCAGTGTGAGGCCAGAGCTGCAGCCACTAGGGGGTGCTCTATAGGCAGTAGCAGTGTTAGGCCAGAGCTGCAGCCACTAGGGGGCGATCTATAGGAAGTAGCAGTGTTAGGCCAGAGCTGCAGCCACTAGGGGGCGCTCTATAGGCAGTAACAGTAATAGGCCAGAGCTGCAGCCACTAGGGGGCGCTCTATAGGCAGTAGCAGTGTTAGGCCAGAGCTGCAGCCACTAGGGGGCGATCTATAGGCAGTAGCAGTGTTAGGCCAGAGCTGCAGCCACTAGGGGGCACTCTATAGGCAGTAGCAGTGTTAGGCCAGAGCTGCAGCCACTAGGAGGTGCTCTATAGGCAGTAGTAGTGTTAGGCCAGAGCTGCATCCACTAGGGGGCTCTCTATAGGCAGTAGCAGTATTAGACCAGAGCTGCAGCCTCTAGGGGGCGCTGTATAGGCAGTAGCAGTGTTAGGCCAGAGCTGCAGCCACTAGGGGGCTCTCTATAGGCAGTAGCAGTGTTAGGCCAGAGCTGCAGCCACTAGGGGGCGCTCTATAGGCAGTAGCAGTGTTAGGCCAGAGCTGCAGCCACTAGGGGGTGCTCTATAGGCAGTAGCAGTGTTAGGCCAGAGCTGCAGCCACTAGGGGGCTCTCTATAGGCAGTAGCAGTGTTAGGCCAGAGCTGCAGCCACTAGGGGGCGCTCTATAGGCAGTAGCAGTGTTAGGCCAGAGCTGCAGCCACTAGGGGGCGCTCTATAGGCAGTAGCAGTGTTAGGCCAGAGCTGCAGCCACTAGGGGGTGCTCTATAGGCAGTAGCAGTGTTAGGCCAGAGCTGCAGCCACTAGGGGGCACTCTTTAGGCAGTAGCAGTGTTAGGCCAGAGCTGCAGCCACTAGGGGGCACTCTTTAGGCACTAGCTATTACCTCCTCAAAGTAGACACAAGATGCCGTTGGAATTATTCAACAAAATAATTTACATACTCCGAAAAGGTGCAACCAGAGGCGTCTAAGCCATTAGGCAGCTATACATTCTTACATAGCAAGGAAATGAGCAGCGCTACTTAAAAACAGACAAGTGCCTACCTGCAAAAGAGTGCAAGCCCCACTTGTGGGGTCGAATACACACCGAGCATACACATGACCTGTCTACCACTGGAGGACGTTGGTTTCCTGTAACAGCTTGCATGCAACCTATTAAAGGGAAGGTTCAGGGAAACGTTTAAAAAAATAAAAATCCATATCCACTTACCTGGGGCTTCCTCCAGCCCGTGGCAGGCAGAAGGTGCCCTCGCCGCCGCTCCAGAGGCTTCCGGTCGTCTTCGGTGGCCGACCCGACCTGGCCAGGCCGGCTGCCAGGTCGGGCTCTTCTGCGCTCCAAGGACGGGCTCTTCTGCGTCCCACGCAGGCGCGCTGATGTCATCGGACGTCCAGCTACTGAATACTATACAGCCCTGACTTGTATCTCTGATGATGTCAGGGTACACCCACCTCCATATATAGGCATCTTCCAGTATAATATAATGTGTTACATACAGTACTTATGTGCAGCGCCACCCAGTGTTGCCAACTCATCCCTTTAATTACTGACACATATGAATTATACAGGTTTCGTGGCTAGGTAGATCCAGGTAAGGCACTGATTATGTGTAAGTAGCCCCAGAACCTGTATAACTTAGATGTGTCAGTAATTAAAGGGATGAGCTGGCAACACTGGCGCCACCTGCTGGCCTGCCTGGAAGGATGTTTTACCTCTGACAATTCTGCATTTGTTGATTAAAGGGGAACTGAAGTAAGAGGTATACGGAGGCTGCAATATGTATTTCCTTTTAATCAATACTGGTTGCCTGGCAGCCCTGCTGGTCTATTTCTCTGCAGTAGTATCTGAATAACACCAGAAACAAGCATGCAGCTAGTCTTGTCAGATCTGACTTTAAAGTCTGAAACACCTGATCTGCTGCATGCTTGTTCAGGGGCTATGGCTAATAGTATTAGAGGCAGAGGATCAACAGGGCTGCCAGGCAACTGGTATTGCTAAAAAGGAAATAAACATGGCAGCCTCCATATACCTCTCTCTTCAGTTCCCCTTTAAAGTGGACCTGAACTCAGATCGTCCTCTCTGCTCTGAAAGATAAGCAACAGCATAATGACCTTTAAAGAAAACATTTCTTTGTTACAGCTGATACAAATCCTGCAATAAATCTGCAGTGTGTCTACTTCCTGCTTTCCTGGAAGCAGACATATTGCTTACAGCCTGTGCTTTCAAATGAGCTTATCTGCTTATCTGCCATAGGCAGTCATGTGACACAGGGGAGAGATCAGATTACAACTTGTGATTAGTCACAGATGAGGGGGGGATTAGACAGGCTAAACTCTCTAAATACATACAGGGTGCATTTCTCTAGGTCTTCCTTCTGTCCTGTGCGAGAGTTCAGGTCCACTTTAATAATGAATTTATCCTACAACGCTTCCCAGTCCAGCCAGCAGGTGGCGCTCCCAACATACTTTATTGCAATATTTTATTTTTCTCTTATACCCCCCAAAAAATAATAATAACCATTAAAACAAACATTAAAAATAGATTTTTAGTACTGAGCCTGTCAAATAAAGCAAGAATTATTTAAAAAAAAAACAACTGTTCTCACAAGTTCAGCACTGGCATAACGCTGCCATATTCCGTAGCGCTGTACAAAGTACAGTGACCGCAATGGCATCACTCGCTGCCTCTTACAGGCGTGCATGGCTCTGTACAGCCAGTCTGGGAGGGAGGTCATTACTATCGTACTATTATTATTAGTTTATAATTAGGATTACGGAACCAGGATTCCAGATCACCCAGCGGTAATCCCGCCAGCGCAGAGAGCGGCGCACATACGGCTACGGACGCATTCCTGACATATTATACACACTATAGTGCATTATTCATCACAGCCTTATTTTCAGATACTTTAAGCACACTTAAAGCAAACCTGAACTGAAAATTAAAAGTCAGAATAAACCCACACGTCATACTTACCTCCCATGTAGTCTACTTACCAATCTCTTCCTCCTCTCCTGCGGCCTGTCTGTCCACTGTGTCCGATAGAATTCTAGTTTTTCATTTTAAAAATGGCCATTACCCCATAACAGCTTCCTGGTCAGCACAATATTACACTGTAACATCAACCACGTGTGCCATAGGGAAACATGGACATTACCTGGCTCATTAGTTTTCCTTTCAGTTCTAACTGACAGCAACTGATATATAACTGACAGAAACTGATATATTTCAGTTCTGACAAAATTTTGTCAGAACTGGAAGGGATCACTGTCAGAAGAAAATCGTGAGCTTCTGAGAGGAACTGACAGTGAGGTTAGTATGTAATATTCATTTGCAGGTACATTGTATGTTCATTTAACATACCCGTATATTCGGACTATAAAATGCTCCTGACTATAAGACGCATCTAGATTTAGAGGACAAAACCAGGGGGAAAATATATATACTAAACCTTGTGCATCCATGGTGAAGAGGCCCATGATGCCCCCTTTGTACCTCTTGTGTCCCCCTGTGTCCTCCTCTGTTCCCCATGTGTCCTCCTCTGTCCCCCTTCTTCCTCCTCTATGTCCCTTTGTGTCCCCCTGTGTCCTCCTCTGTCTCCCTGTGTCCTCTGTCTCCCTGTGTCCTCTGTCCCCCTGTGTCCTCCTCTGTCCCCCTGTGTCCTCCTCTGTTCCCCTGTGTCCTCCTCTTGTCCCCCTGTGTCCTCCTCTGTCCCCCTGTGTCCCCCTCTGTCCCCCTGTGTCCTCCATTTGTCTCCCTGTCTCCTCCTCTGTCCCCGTGTCCTCCTCTGTCCCCCTGTGTTCTCCGTTTGTCCGCCTGTGTCCTCCTCTGTCCGCCTGTGTCCTCAGTTTGTATCCCTGTGTCCTCCGTTTGTCCCCCTGTGTCCTCCGTTTGTCCCCCTTTGTCCTCCTCTGTCCCCCTGTGTCTTCCGTTTGTCCCCCTGTGTCCTCTGTTTGTCCCCCTGTGTCCTCCTCTGTCCCCCTGTGTCCTCCTCTATCCCCCTGTGTCCCCCTGTGTCCTCCGTTTGTCCCCCTGTGTCCTCCGTTTGTCCCCCTGTGTCCTCCTCTGTCCCCCTGTGTCCTCCGTTTGTCCCACTTGTGTCCTCCGTTTGTCTCCCTGTGTCCTCCTCTGCATGGGCACAGTGCAGGGAGTCCTAGACATTGCGGCGGGTTGGAAGTTGGTATTGGCAGACGTTCACAAGTCAGGAACTCCCGGCATTTGGACTATAAGACTCAGTGGCATTTTCCTCCCCACTTTTGGGGGAGAAAAGTGAGTCTTATAGTCCAAAAAATACAGTCATTGTATTGGGTTCAGGTTCCCTTTAGGTCTCAGCATGCCAGCACTGTGGCCGGGAATGGAGTCTGAATCCATCTATCCCTGGAAATGGCAGCTGCTCAGAGGCAGAGGCTGAGGCAGAGGCCGGGTTATTATAATATTATGTTGTGGATTGGCTCCAGTGTCAGTTATGGAGGTTGGAATCAAGCTAGCTACACACTATACAATTTTGCTTTCAATTGTAATTGTGATGGTAAATACGATCGATATTATGTTATGATTCATAGACTAGAAACCAACATTGTGTTTCAGTATCTCAATCATAATTATAATCCCCTTCAATTCATGATTGATTGGATTGATTGGACATGTTTGTCTGCTCACACGTCTAATTAGGAAAACGTTTGTACAGTGTATGGTCGCCTTTAGGCCAATCAGAATTGTCAGGAAGCGGATTTATTGGTTCAATTTCCAGCTGCATACAATTTGCATTACATTTTCATGCAAGAGAGCACTAGAAAGGTTTAGCAAAGTGAGGAGAATCAATGGCATTAGTGTATGATGGAGAGTCAGACTGGGTTTCAAATAAAACTGTTGTTATGAAAAGCTTATGTTGTCATGTGAGCCAATCCTTCAGGAAAATCTTCTTCACCCTGAATACAAGGCTGAGACCGGCCCCCCGCCTAGCTCTCCCCATGGCTGTGTGGCTGGGATCCCGGCTACGTCCGCCGCTGGCAGTCATCGTCTTGGCCAAACTGTAGTGAACTTCCCTGAGACAATGCTGTCACTGTGCTGCACCAAGCGTTCATTCCGGTTACTTTAAATATGAATAGCAAAGGCTAGGAAGCATCATGGAGGAGCGATAGTGATTGTGAGCGTGATCGTGTGTGAGTGTGTGTGTGATATTGTGAGATTGTGTGTAATATTGTGTGTGACATTGTGTGTGTGTGTGTGTGTGTGTGTGTGAGATATTGTGTGTGTGGTGTGTTGTGTGTGTAGTGTGTGTGTGTGTGTGTGTGTGTGTGTGTGTGTGTGTGTGTGTGTGTGTGTGTGTGTGTGTGGTGTGTGGTGTGTGGTGTGTAGTGTGTAGTGTGTAGTGTGTAGTGTGTAGTGTGTAGTGTGTAGTGTGTAGTGTGTAGTGTGTAGTGTGTAGTGTGTAGTGTGTAGTGTGTAGTGTGTAGTGTGTAGTGTGTAGTGTGTAGTGTGTAGTGTGTAGTGTGTGGTGTGTGTGGTGTGTGTGTGTGTGTGTGTGTGTGTGTGTGTGTGTGTGTGTATGTGTAGTGTGTGTGTGTGTGTGAGTGTGTGTGATATTGTGTAATGTGTATGTGATATTGTGAAATGAGTGTGTGTGATATTGTGTGTGAGTGTGTGTGATATTGTGTGTGAGTGTGTGTGATATTGTGTGTGAGTGTGTGAAATTGTGTGTGTGTGTGTGTGTGTGTGTGTGTGTGTGTGTGTGTGTGTGTGTGTGTGATATTGTGTGTGAGTGTGTGTGATAGTGTGTGTGTGTGTGTGTGTGTGTGTGTGTGTGTGTGCAGAGCCGGGACAAGGTCCTCCAGTCCTCCAGCACCCAAGGCTGAGACACCAAAGTGCGCCCCTCCATCCCCCCACCTCAGCCATCACACACTGATTGCTATTAGACTAAGAGGCGCCCCAGGGCCCCCAATCTCCCCAACACCTTAATCTCTAGTTATCTGGCTTACAGTCACTGCCATGTATCCCCTTTTCTTATTTCTTTCTGCTTCAAACACAATTAGGAATGACAGCTGAATGAATTCTGCGCCCCCTCCTACACTGCGCCCTGAGGCTGGAGCCTCTCCAGCCTATGCCTCGGCCCGGCCCGGCCCTGTGTGTGTGACATCGTGAGTGTGTGTGGGTAATCGTGTATGAGTGTGTGTGATAGTGTGTGTGTGTGTGACATTGTGAGTGTGTGTGGGTAATCGTGTGTGAGTGTGTGTGATAGTGTGTGTGACATTGTGAGTGAGTGTGGGTGACTGTGCAGTTCTCCGATTTTACAGTGGCTGTGGAATCTGTACCAGGTAGCAGAAAGCTTCTCCCCAACTTGTACCCTGAATGACCCTCCCCTCCAGGCTTCACAGCTCCCCCTCCTCTTCCCCTCGGGAGTGATCAGCCTGTAGTGATGTCACAGCCATTATAAGGATAGAGCACATGATTATTTTCATGTATTCATCCTAAACGGCAGTCCAGCGATTCTATGGCAGATTTAATATTTATGGTGGACTTTAAAATAAGTTTGTATTAAATGTAAATCCGTTTATACTTCTGCGCCACCCCAGCAGAGCGGTCGAAGTTTTGTACTTTTCCCTGTTATTCTAGCAGCTGTGACATCATCTTGCCACCTTCTCCACAAAGCTCTGAGCTCTGCTGGTTCTGATGAGGTTGAGTCCTAATTTGGTCCCTCACGTTGCATCTCCTCACAGGCGATATTTCCAGCACATGGCGAGGTTTTTCAGTGTTTTTTCTGCGATAGTGTGAAGTTAATGCAAACAGTGTTGGAGAGAGCTGTGAGGAAGCGGGAGGATCTGGGGACTTCTGGCTTAGCATATCTGTGACAGCAAGGCAAGGCAGTGAGCTTAGGAGGGGAGGAGTACACTGCCTCTCCTCTGCCTCTCCTCTGCCTCCTCAGCTGACTGGCAGCCTACATACACCTTTAAGTCTGTTCCTTCTGCTGGTCTCCTCTGTGCCAGGAAAGACTTGCAAGCCTACAGGATGCCCAGAGTGGAGGTTCTGGAGAACTCAACAGCCAAAGCTCATCATTGAATGTGGGTGCTGAAAAATTGGATCTAAATTGTTGTCAGGCTGCCTTGCAAAATTCAACTTCATAGCAAGTGGCCCCCGGATGCTGGAGGTCTTCTGGAGGTACAAGTACCTGTCCTACGTAAGAGGTCCTACAGCAAGCACCGCAGGAAGACTGTCCTTGCTTTAGAGGTCCCATGTTGAAGGCCGAGGAAATCTCCTGAGAGCCTTTGGGAAATGTAGTCCTCATATCCTGGAAAGAGACTTGCAGGTTCCATGGAGTGGTCCCGGGTGAAGTCGGTAGCAGCAGGGAGGGAGCTCGCTATCTCTGGCCGGTGAGGTACCATTTCTGTCCTCAGGGTTTTGGTCCTGCCCAGGATGTTTTTGGAGGATGAATGGCAGTCTGAGGGGCTCCAGACTCTGGGCATTGTCTTTCTGGTCTTTAGCTCTCTCAAGCTTCTACACTTTTTGGGGATCATTGACTTTTCTGAGGAAGGTAAGGCCACCCTGTGGAAGTGATGATAAAGAGTCAGTGGGGTGAGGTGTGGGTAGCAGAGTGATGTTCTGTTCCTGGTCTATCTTTATTGCACTGATTATTTTAGGTAGAAGTATCAGTTGCGATGTTTGACCTGTTTATGTTTTGTTTGTTCGTGTGTTTTTTTGGAGGGGGATTGAGGTTTCTGTGGTTGACTAAAATTTACTCATGAGTCATGATGAAAAACTACACAGAGATTTCTCAAATATCTCTTGGAATCCCACCCACTGATGCCTATGTGTGAAATGTGGTTGGTTGCGATCTGGTTGTTTCGTTTCTTGTGAGGCCCCTGAGGTTAGTAGAAGTCTTGGAGCTTCTTCCTGTGGTGTCCCATGACACACTAGGGTCACCTCCACAAGCTCCTCCTTCAATGTGTCGTACTTCTGCTGTGTAATAAAGGAATTATGGATCTATGACAGACTTTCCTACTTTCCCAGCTAAAATAAAGGACCAGGACAGGATCTGGGACTTTAGGCCCAAAAGAGGTGAGTAAGGAGGAATTATGCTGCAGATAAGCAGACCAGACCTTCAGGGTCAGCCTTGGTCTTCAGACATGTCTATCTGTGCCCACCGGACATTTCTACTGACTGCTACTATAGGATTGTTACTCTTTCATCGCAACCTAATCCAGGTAACCGGTTAGGATTAGGGTTAGTCCTCCAATTCCTTGCATGATTGCACCCGGTGAATGTGTGATTTGCACACCCCTGCCAAACTGCAGCCAGGTGAAGTGGTGAACATGTAGCAGCACCGCTGTTTGGGTTGGAGGCCCGGATTGTGCCGCTAGTAACAATATTGGTATTTTACCACTACCTGGGCGCCAGGGCCAGAGCTACCATAGGAAAAAATGGGCAATTGCCCCAGGGCCCCCGAGCATGTAGGGGCCCCCAAGGTGTCCCTCCCCCATCTTAGTGGCTGGATGGTGCAATGGTTAAGGGCTCTGCCTCTGACACAGGAGACCAGGGTTCAAATCTCGGCTCTGCCTGTTCAGTAAGCAGCACCTATATCAGTAAGGAGTTTCTTGGGCAAGTCTCCTTAACACTGCTACTGCCTACTGAGTGCGCTCTAGTGGTTGCCTCGCAAGCGCTTTGAGTCCGACAGGAGAAAAGCGCTATACAAATACTGCCATTATTATTAACTGTTGCTCCTCAGGGACTCTGCAGAGTTTGTTAAGTTGGGAGGTGATTGGGGGAGGGTCAGTAGCCAGCTCAGGTGCCCAGGAGGGAAATTTGGCTGCAACAAAGGGCCTCTAATGATGCTTTTTGGTCGGGGGGTGTCTGTTGGGGGGGCCCCCAGGCTAATTTTGCCCAGGGCCCAATGGTTACTTGAACCGACCCTGCTGGGCGCTCGATCACAGATAATTTGCATTGGTCTCTATCAGATGCCTGCCGATCCACTCGCCCAGAATAGATGTCCTGATGCGGGTTAGGGGACACTGGTTAGGTGACACCCTGGTTAGGGGACACCCTGGTTAGGGGACACCCTGGTTAGGGGACACTGTGGTTAGGGGACACCCTGGTTAGGGAACACTCTGGTTAGGGAACACTCTGGTTAGGGGACACCCTGGTTAGGGGACACTCTGGTTAGGGGACACCCTGGTTAGGGGACACTCTGGTTAGGGGACACTCTGGTTAGGGGACACCCTGGTTAGGGGACACTTTGGTTTAGGTTTTGCAGCTTGCAGAGTTTGGTGTCTCTGGCTTTCTGGGCCTGTTGTATGCAGCTGGGTACTGGGCCAGTCAGATGGACTTCCTGGTGATCTTGATTGGTCAGATTGCATGCCAATATAAAGCAGTAAATTTGCCGGCCAGAATCCTTTGCATCTCATTGATCTTAGACTGGTGACGGCCGGCTGTTATAGCTCATGCTGTGTGTATGTTAATCCATGTTCCGGGACCGGGTCAGTCACATTAGACAGCTCCTCAGTGTTGTCTCTGCTTTTGTTTTGGAGGTAATCGCCATTATAGCTGGAATTATTATAGCAGCTATCAACATCCTCAGAAAGTGTGTCTCTGAGAATATTATCATCCATAATTATCTGTGACTGAGAGACACCAGGGAAGCGACCACAGCTGCCATTACTGGATGTCTTATATCTATAATAATGCTTTCCTGTCCTCACTGACTTTCTCAAACTGTCACTCACTTAGTTTGGACAGTTGAGTGGGGAGGACAGGGCCGCCTTCAGAAATGTATAGGCTCCTGCATGTATGTGAGCTCCTCTGAGGACAGTCAGTGACATGACTATGTACTCTGTAATGTGCTGCAGAAGATGTCAGTGCTATATACATACATACATAATAATATGGTAGGGTATTAGACTATGACTATGGTAGGGTTAGATTGTGAGCTCCTCTGAGGACAGTAAGTGACATGACTATGTACTCTGTAATGTGCTGCAGGAGATGTCAGTGCTATATAAATACATAGTAATAATATGGTAGGACATTAGACTATGACTATGGTAGGATTAGAGTGTGAGCTCCTCTGAGGACAGTCAGTGACATGGCTATGTACTCTGTAATGTGCTGCAGAAGATGTCAGTGCTATATAAATACATAATAATAATATGGTAGGACATTAGACTATGACTATGGTAGGATTAGAGTGTGAGCTCCTCTGAGGACAGTCAGTGACATGGCTATGTACTCTGTAATGTGCTGCAGAAGATGTCAGTGCTATATAAATACATAATAATAATATGGTAGGACATTAGACTATGACTATGGTAGGATTAGAGTGTGAGCTCCTCTGAGGACAGTCAGTGACATGACTGTGTACTCTGTAATGTGCTGCAGGAGATGTCAGTGCTATATAAATATATAATATTAATATGGTAGGACATTACGCTATGACTATGGTAGGATTAGAGTGTGAGCTCCTCTGAGGACAGTCAGTGACATGACTATGTGTTCTGTAAAGTACTGCAGAAGATGTCAGTGCTATATAAATACATAATAATATGGTAGGACATTAGGCTATGACTATGGTAGGATTAGATTGTGAGCTCCTCTGAGGACAGTCAGTGACATGACTATGTACTCTGTATTGTGCTGCAGAAGATGTCAGTGCTATATAAATACATAATAATAATATGGTAGGACATTAAGCTATGACTATGACAGGATTAGATTGTGAGCTCCTCTGAGGACAGTCAGTGACATGGCTATGTACTCTGTACAGTGCTGCAGAAGATGTCAGTGCTATATAAATACATAATAATAATAATATGGTAGGACACTGGGCTATGACTATGGTAGGATTAGATTGGGAGTTCCTCTGAGGACAGTCAGTGACATGACTATGTACTCTGTAATGTGCTGCAGAAGATGTCAGTGCTATATAAATACATAATAATAATATGGTAGGACATTAAGCTATGACTATGACAGGATTAGATTGTGAGCTCCTCTGAGGACAGTCAGTGACATGGCTATGTACTCTGTACAGTGCTGCAGAAGATGTCAGTGCTATATAAATACATAATAATAATATGGTAGGACATTAGACTATGACTATGGTAGGATTAGATTGTGAGCTCCTCTGAGGACAGTCAGTGACATGGCTATGTAATCTGTAAAGTGCTGCAGAAGATGTCAGCGCTATATAAATACATAATAATAATATGGTAGGAGAATACACTATGACTATGGTAGGATTAGAGTGTGTGAGCTCTAAGGGCAGTCAGTGACATGACTATGTACTCTGTAAAGTGCTGCAGAAGATGTCAGTGCTATATAAATACATAATAATAATATGGTAGGACATTAGACTATGACTATGGTAGGATTAGATTGTGAGCTCCTCTGAGGACAGTCAGTGACATGGCTATGCACTCTGTACAGTGCTGCAGAAGATGTCAGTGCTATATAAATACATAATAATAATAATATGGTAGCACGTTAGACTATGACTATGGAAGGATTAGATTGTGAGCTCCTCTGAGGACAGTCAGTGACATGGCTATGTACTCTGTGCTGCAGTAGATATCAGTGCTATATAAATACATAATAATAATATGGTAGGACATTAGACTATGACTATGGTAGGATTAGAGTGTGAGCTCCTCTGAGAACAGTCAGTGACATGACTATGTACTCTGTGCTGCAGTAGATGCCAGTGCTATATAAATACATAATAATAATATGGTAGGACATTAGACTATGACTTTGGTAGGATTATATTGTGAGCTCCTCTAAAGTCAGTCAGTGACATGACTATGTACTCTGTACAGTGCTGCAGAAGATGTCAGTGCTATATAAATACATAATAACAATATGGTAGGACATTAGACTATGACTATGGTAGGATTAGATTGTGAGCACCTCTGAGGACAGTCAGTGACATGACTATGTACTCTGTAATGTGCTGCAGAAGATGTCAGTGCTATATAAATACATAATAATAATATGGTAGGACATTACACTATGACTATGGTAGGATTAGAGTGTGAGCACCTCTGAAGACAGTCAGTGACATGACTATGTACTCTGTAAAGTGCTGCAGAAGATGTCAGTGCTATATAAATACATAATAATAATATGGTAGGACATTAGACTATGACTATGGTAGGATTAGAGTGTGAGCACCTCTGAGGACAGTCAGTGACATGACTATGTACACTGTAATGTGCTGCAGGAGATGTCAGTGCTATATAAATACATAATAATAATATGGTAGGACATTACACTATGACTATGGTAGGATTAGAGTGTGAGCACCTCTGAGGACAGTCAGTGACACGGCTATGTACTCTGTACAGTGCTGCAGAAGATGTCAGTGCTATATAAATACATAATAATAATATGGTAGGACATTAGACTATGACTATGGTAGGATTAGAGTGTGAGCTCCTCTGAGGACAGTCAGTGACACGGCTATGTACTCTGTACAGTGCTGCAGAAGATGTCAGTGCTATATAAATACATAATAATAATATGGTAGGACATTAGACTATGACTATGGTAGGATTAGAGTGTGAGCTCCTCTGAGGACAGTCAGTGACATGACTATGTACTCTGTAATGTGCTGCAGGAGATGTCAGTGCTATATAAATACATAATAATAATATGGTAGGACATTACACTATGACTATGGTAGGATTAGAGTGTGAGCACCTCTGAGGACAGTCAGTGACACGGCTATGTACTCTGTACAGTGCTGCAGAAGATGTCAGTGCTATATAAATACATAATAATAATATGGTAGGACATTAGACTATGACTATGGTAGGATTAGAGTGTGAGCTCCTCTGAGGACAGTCAGTGACATGACTATGTACTCTGTAATGTGCTGCAGGAGATGTCAGTGCTATATAAATACATAATAATAATATGGTAGGACATTACACTGTGACTATGGTAGGATTAGATTGTGAGCTCCTCTAAGGACATTCAGTGACATGACTATGTACTCTGTGCTGCAGTAGATGTCAGTGCTATATAAATACATAATAATAATATGGTAGGACATTAGACTATGGCTATGGTAGGATTAGAGTGTGAGCTCCTCTGAGGACAGTCAGTGACATGACTATGTACTCTGTAAAGTGCTGCAGGAGATGTCAGTGCTATATAAATACATAATAATAATTAGAGTTGGGCCGAACGGTTCGCCTGCGAACGGTTCCATGCGAACTTCCGTGGTTCGCGTTCGCGTCCCGCAGGCGAACCTTTGCGGAAGTTCGGTTCGCCCCATAATGCACATGGAGGGTCAACTTTGACCCTCTACATCACAGTCAGCAGGCCCAGTGTAGCCAATTATGCTACACTAGCCCCTGGAGCCCCACCCCCCTTATATAAGGCAGGCAGCGGCGGCCATTATGGTCACTCGTGTGCCTGCATTAGTGAGAGTAGGGCGAGCTGCTGCAGACTGTCTCTCATAGGGAAAGATTAGTTAGGCTTAGCTTGTTCCTGGCTGCATACCTGTTCTGTGAACCCACCACTGCATACCTGTACTGTGAACCCACCACTGCATACCTGTTCAGTGAACCCAACACTGCATACCTGTTCTGTGAACCCAACACTGCATACCTGTTCTGTGAACCCACCACTGCATACCTGTACTGTGAACCCACCACTGCATACCTGTTCAGTGAACCCACCACTGCATACCTGTTCAGTGAACCTGCCACTGCATACCTGTTCTGTGAACCCACCACTGCATACCTGTTCTGTGAACCCACCACTGCATACCTGTTGTGTTCAGTGAACCTGCCACTGCATACCTGTTCTGTTCAGTGGACCCGCCACTGTATACCTGTTCAGTGAACCCGCCACTGCATACCTGTTGTGTTCAGTGAACCTGCCACTGCATACCTGTTCTGTGAACCCGCCACTGCATACCTGTTCTGTTCAGTGGACCCGCCACTGTATACCTGTTCTGTTCAGTGAACACGCCACTGTATACCTGTTCAGTGAACCCGCCACTGCATACCTGTTCTGTTCAGTGAACCTGCCACTGCATACCTGTTCTGTGAACCCCCCACTGTATACCTGTACTGTTCAGTGAACCCGCCACTGCATACCTGTTCTGTTCAGTGGACCCGCTACTGTATACCTGTTCTGTTCAGTGAACCCGCCACTGTATACCTGTACTGTTCAGTGAACCCGCCACTGCATACCTGTTCTGTTCAGTGGAGCTGCTACTGTATACCGGTTCTGTTCAGTGAACCCGCCACTGCATACCTGTTGTGTTCAGTGAACCCGCCACTGCATACCTGTTCTGTTCAGTGGACCCGCCACTGTATACCTGTTCTGTTCAGTGGACACGCCACTGTATACCTGTTCAGTGAACCCGCCACTGTATACCTGTACTGTTCAGTGAACCCGCCACTGCATAACTGTTCTGTTCAGTGAACCCGCCACTGCATACCTGTTCTGTTCAGTGAACCCAGCACTGTATACCTGTATTCAGCTACATCAGCCAGGCGACCATATGGGCTGTAAAGCCACCAAAACCTGCACTCTCGCCATGGTGCGCACCAGTCCAGCACGGCCGTCACTACACAAACAGCTGTTTGCGGTGCGTTACACGGTGAGTTTGGTGTGTTCTGTTCAGTGAACCTGCCACTGCATACCTGTTCTGTGAACCCCCCACTGTATACCTGTACTGTTCAGTGAACCCGCCACTGCATACCTGTTCTGTTCAGTGGACCCGCTACTGTATACCTGTTCTGTTCAGTGAACCCGCCACTGTATACCTGTACTGTTCAGTGAACCCGCCACTGCATACCTGTTCTGTTCAGTGGAGCTGCTACTGTATACCGGTTCTGTTCAGTGAACCCGCCACTGCATACCTGTTGTGTTCAGTGAACCCGCCACTGTATACCTGTACTGTTCAGTGAACCCGCCACTGCATACCTGTACTGTTCAGTGAACCCGCCACTGCATACCTGTTGTGTTCAGTGAACCCGCCACTGCATACCTGTTGTGTTCAGTGAACCCGCCACTGCATACCTGTTCTGTTCAGTGGACCCGCCACTGTATACCTGTTCTGTTCAGTGGACACGCCACTGTATACCTGTTCAGTGAACCCGCCACTGTATACCTGTACTGTTCAGTGAACCCGCCACTGCATAACTGTTCTGTTCAGTGAACCCGCCACTGCATACCTGTTCTGTTCAGTGAACCCACCACTGTATACCTGTATTCAGCTACATCAGCCAGGCGACCATATGGGCTGTAAAGCCACCAAAACCTGCACTCTCGCCATGGTGCGCACCAGTCCAGCACGGCCGTCACTACACAAACAGCTGTTTGCGGTGCGTTACACGGTGAGTTTGGTGTGTCAGTGTGAAGCAGTACCTTAATTACACTACCTGATTGATGTATACACATGCAAGATGTTTGAAAGCACTTTAGGCCTGTCATTTAGCATTCAATGTGATTTCTGCCCTTAAAACGCTGCTTTGCGTCAAATCCAGATTTTTCCCGGGGACTTTTGGCGTGTATCCCACTCATCCATGCCCCCCTCCAGGTGTTAGACCCCTTGAAACATCTTTTCCATCACTTTTGTGGCCAGCATAATTTTTTTTTTTCAAAGTTCGCATCCCCATTGAAGTCTATTGCGGTTCGCGAACTTTAACGCGAACCGAACCTTCAGCGGAAGTTCGCGAACCCGGTTCGCGAACCTAAAATCGGAGGTTCGGCCCAACTCTAATAATAATATGGTAGGACATTAGACTATGACTATGGTAGGATTAGAGTGTGAGCTCCTCTGAGAACAGTCAGTGACATGACTATGTACTCTGTGCTGCAGTAGATGCCAGTGCTATATAAATACATAATAATAATATGGTAGGACATTAGACTATGACTATGGTAGGATTAGATTGTGAGCTCCTCTGAGGTCAGTCAGTGACATGACTATGTACTCTGTACAGTGCTGCAGAAGATGTCAGTGCTATATAAATACATAATAACAATACGGTAGGACATTAGACTATGACTATAGTAGGATTAGATTGTGAGCACCTCTGAGGACAGTCAGTGACATGACTATGTACTCTGTAATGTGCTGCAGAAGATGTCAGTGTTATATAAATACATAATAATAATATGGTAGGACATTACACTATGACTATGGTAGGATTAGAGTGTGAGCACCTCTGAAGACAGTCAGTGACATGACTATGTACTCTGTAAAGTGCTGCAGAAGATGTCAGTGCTATATAAATACATAATAATAATATGGTAGGACATTACACTATGACTATGGTAGGATTAGAATGTGAGCACCTCTGAGGACAGTCAGTGACATGGCTATGTACTCTGTACAGTGCTGCAGAAGATGTCAGTGCTATATAAATATATAATAATAATATGGTAGGACATTAGACTATGACTATGGTAGGATTAGAGTGTGAGCTTCTCTGAGGACAGTCAGTGACATGTCTATGTACTCTGTAATGTGCTGCAGGAGATGTCAGTGCTATATAAATACATAATAATAATATGGTAGGACATTACACTGTGACTATGGTAGGATTAGAGTGTGAGCTCCTCTAAGGACATTCAGTGACATGACTATGTACTCTGTGCTGCAGAAGATGTCAGTGCTATATAAATACATAATAATAATATGGTAGGACATTAGACTATGACTATGGTAGTGTATAAGCAGACAGAGGTGCCAACAGGATAACATATTCTAAAACTTTTAAAATGAGAGGAGGCAGAGGTGGACTTACCTCCTCCAAGCAGACACACAGGAGTGTTGTGTATATTCAAAACAACAAAATGCATTTATATACTCCAGAAAGTGCAAGTGCAACGCGTTTCGTTGGCATCTCCCGCTTCATCAGGCAATAGAAACCGAGCATAAAACTCAAATAGGTCTGGTGCAAAGATCAGTGCCTCTGTCAGGGGGCAGCCAATCAGATAGCACCCCCTCCAGAACCCCACTTTTTGAGGGCTAGTACATCAGTCTCCTGTTTTTCATTTTGTGTGTGACACTCCACAGCCCACAATGACACCCAAAGCTGTGCACAGTACTACGGCTATTGTTGCTACATTAGGTTGCAGGCACAGTACCAGTCCAGTGCATTATTATGTCACTGTATTCTGATAGTACTAATTCATTTCTCGGTGTGAGACTCCACAGCCCACAATGACACCCAGAGCTGTGCACAGTACTACGGCTACTGTTGCTAGATTAAGTTGCAGGCACAGTACCAGTCCAGTGCACTATTTGTAGGAATGTAATGTGATTTCTGCCCTTTAGCGATTAAAACATGACTGCGTCCACTCTGTAATTTTTGGTGGGACTTTTGGCATGGATCCGCCTCCGGCATGCCACAGTCCAGGTATTAGACCCCATCAAACAAATTATCCATCACTTTTATGGCCAGAAACAGTCTTTGTAGGTTTTAAAATTTGCTTGCCCATTGAAGTCTGTGGCAGTTCGCATGTTCGCAGACAATTGTGGAAGTTTGCATTTGCATTTGCAAAATTTGATGTTTGGGCCATTTCTGGTCAGGGTTGGCTGTACTAGGGACTCAGGGGAGACATAACTGTACTCAGGAGACTGAGGGGACAATGCTGGGGGGACACGTTGTGGACATGGCTATATTGAGGATTCTGCAATACTTGGTGATAGCACCACAGACTATGAGGGAACATTATTGATAAGGGGGGTTGGGGATAATTTCTAGGTACAGATATTTACATGAAGCGTCCTAACTATTAATTGAGAGTGGGAGAAGAAAGGGAGGGGGAGGCAGAGAGTAGGGGTATTTAGGTGCAAGCTAGCAGGATTCTGAAGTCTCTAGTATTTGTTGCTGTCAGAGTGCCTCTCACACTGGCTTCAGTCATTGTAGGGACAGATTTTCACTCAGTGCACTATCTTTTCACTCTGTATAGTCTGTTATCTCAGTGAAAAGGCTGCAGTTATTGCTGGTCTCTCCCAGTCGGACACGTGTGAAGAAGCTCTGTACTCCTCTGTAATCTGACCTGCTGCTCAGCTATTATTAGAGAATAATTAGCTTATATTTTCAGGGAGTAAATCTTCCTTCTGTTTACCTATGCTAAACATGGTGTGCTGGTTAACCTGTGAATTCATGAGTTGACAACAGAGGAATTCAGCTCTGTGAGGGAAAAAATTACACACCATTTGTGTACTTCAGTGTGGAATTCCTTAACTATGTAGCTGCTTTTCCTGTTCATTGCACACTGCTGGATCCTGGAAACAGTTAAATGTATGTTACTAAGCAGGTAGAGGGCCAGGCCCCAGTCACTGCTCGAGCCCCATACAGGACATTTGGTAGTACTGCCCTGTCAGGGGCTCTTGGGAAGTATGGGGAAGGGACAAGGCAGAGGACTTGTCCTTTCCTGGAATATTCTTAGACTGATAGGTGTCACCTTGTCTTAGTTTGGACAGTTGAGTGTGTGTGTGTGTGTGTGGGGGGGGGGGGGGGGGGGGGGGCAGGGGAGGGACATAGTAGAGGGCGTGTCCTTTTCTGGAATATTCTTCGACTGATAGGTGTCACCTTGTCTTAGTTTGGACAGTTGAGTGGGGGGGGGGGGGGGCAGGGGAGAGACATAGTAGAGGGAGTGTCCTTTCCTGGAATATTCTTAAACTGATAGATGTCACACTGTCTTAGTTTGGACAGTTGAGTGGGGGGGGAGGGGGCAGGGGAGGGACATAGTAGAGGGCGTGTCCTTCCCTAGAATATTCTTCGAATCGACTGATAGGTGTCACCTTGTCTTAGTTTGGACAGTTGAGTGGGGGGGGGGGGGAGGGGCAGGGGAGGGACATAGTAGAGGGTGTGTCCTTTCCTGGAATATTCTTAACTGATAGATTTCACTCTGTCTTAGTTTGAACAGTTGAGTAGGGGAAGGGGACAGGGAGGGGCATTGCAGAGGGCGTGTCCTTTCCTGGAATATTCTTATACTGATAGATGTCACCAGAGGCGGGACAAGGTCCTTCAGCACCCAAGGCTGAGACACCAAAGTGCACCCCTCCATCCTTCCCACCCCAGCCGTCACACACTGATTGCTATTAGACTAAGAGGTGCCACAGGGCCCACAACCTCCCCAACACCTTAATATCTAGTTATCTGGCTTGCAGTCACTGCCATGTATCCCCTTTTCTTATTTCTTTCTGCTTCAAACACAATTAGGAATGACAGCTGAATGAATTCTGCGCCCCCTCCTACACTGCGCCCTGAGGCTGGAGCCTCTCCAGCCTATGCCTCGGCCCGGCCCTGGATGTCACTCTGTCTTAGTTCGGACAGCTGAATTTAGGGAAGAGGCTTGGCAGGGGGCGTGTCCTTTCCTGGGATATTCCTATGTTGATAGGTGTCACTTTGCTTTGTCTTAGGTCTGACAGTTGAGTGGGGAGGATGGGGAGGGGCTTGGTGGAGGGCGTGTCCTTTCCTGGAATAGTCTTATACTGTATATATTGATAGATAGGTGTTACTTTGTCTTAGTTTGGGCTTGTGTGCTTTGTGTTCTATGGAAGAAACGCACTTTACAGATGTCCTTGTGTATTGTATGGTATAAATGTTACATGTGTCAGAAGCTGACTTTTCTGGGACGTGGCGAAGTAACTTGAAGAAACGGAAACTTTAGCTGGGTGTTTAGAGTGATGCCTCCGGAGTGACGGAGTAATGTTAGACGGTACTCTGATCTTTTCATGACTCACCGGTCACATGTGTCATCCAGAAAGTGAGCAAGGCTGTGGCGCTTGTTCCTTCGCAGCCGCGTGTCCCCCGAGCCTGACGCTTAATTATTGATGCAACGGGACATTTTCCTGGGGTTAATGCCGTGTAAATTCAGACATTAAGGGAAGCGGACGCCACTTTCTCTGAGAAATCATTATCTCCGGATAAACAAATGCACTGCTGGGAGTTCAGCGAGGGTTCAGGGGAGATTGATTGACTCTGTTCTGGAATTAGTGATATAGAAACCACTACAGGAGGATTTCCTTTATCCGTTACAAAAGCACCACCTAGAAATGAGGCATAATATACCTGATACTTCCTGCACCCTATTCCCGATACTTCCTGCACCCTATTCCCCATACTTCCTGTACACTATTCCCGATACTTCCTGTACACTATTCCCGATACTTCCTGCACACTATTCCCAATACTTCCTGCACCCTATTCCCGATACTTCCTGCACACTATTCCCGATACTTCCTGCACCCTATTCCCGATACTTCCTGCACCCTATTCCCCATACTTCCTGTACACTATTCCCGATACTTCCTGCACACTATTCCCGATACTTCCTGCACACTATTCCCGATACTTCCTGCACACTATTCCCGATACTTCCTGCACACTATTCCCGATACTTCCTGCACCATATTCCTGATACTTCCTGCACTCTATTCCCGATACTTCCTGCACACTATTCCCGATACTTCCTGCACACTATTCCCAATACTTCCTGCACACTATTCCCAATACTTACTGTACACAATTCCCGATACTTCCTGCACACTATTCCCAATACTTCCTGCACACTATTCCCAATACTTACTGTACACTATTCCCGATACTTCCTGCACACTATTCCCAATACTTCCTGCACCCTATTCCCGATACTTCCTGCACCCTATTCCCGATACTTCCTGCACCCTATTACCGATACTTCCTGCACCCTATTCCCAGTACTTCCTGCACCCTATTCCCGATACTTCCTGCACACTATTCCCGATACTTCCTGCACCCTATTCCCGATACTTCCTGCACCCTATTCCCGATACTTCCTGCACCCTATTCCCGATACTTCCTGCACCCTATTCCCGATACTTCCTGCACACTATTCCCAATACTTCCTGCACCCTATTTCCGATACTTCCTGCACCCTATTCCCGATACTTCCTGCACACTATTCCCAATACTTCCTGCACCCTATTCCCGATACTTCCTGCACACTATTCCCGATACTTCCCGCACCCTATTCCCGATACTTCTTGCACCCTGTTCCCGATACTTCCTGCACCATATTCCCGATACTTCCTGCACTCTATTCCCGATACTTCCTGCACACTATTCCCGATACTTCCTGCACACTATTCCCAATACTTCCTGTACACAATTCCCGATACTTCCTGCACACTATCCCCGATACTTCCTGCACACTATTCCCGATACTTCCTGCACACCATTTCCCGATACTTCTTGCACACTATTTCCGATACTTACTGCACCCTATTCCTAATACTTCCTGCACTTTATTCCCGATACTTCCTGCACACTATTCCCGATACTTCCTGCACCCTATTCCCGATACTTCCTGCACCCTATTCCCAATACTTCCTGCATCCGGTTCCCGATACTTTCCGATACTTCCTGCACCCTGTTTTTGATACTTCCTGCACCCTATTCCCGATACTTCCTGTACACAATTCCTGATACTTCCTGTACACTATTCCCGATACTTCCTGAACACTATTCCCAATACTTCCTGCACACCATTCCCGATACTTCCTGCACCCTGTTCCCGATACTTCCTGCACCCTGTTCCCAATATTTCCTGCACCCTGTTCCCGATACTTCCTGCACACTATTTCTGATACTTCCTGCACACTATTTCTGATACTTCCTGCACACTATTCCCGATACTTCCTGCACACCATTTCCAATACTTCCTGCACCCTGTTCCCAATATTTACTGCACCCTGTTCCCGATACTTGCTGCACACTATTCCCGATACTTCCTGCACACTATTCCCGATACTTCCTGCACACCATTCCCGATACTTCCTGCACCCTGTTCCCGATACTTCCTGCACCCTGTTCCCAATATTTCCTGCACCCTGTTCCCGATACTTCCTGCACACTATTTCTGATACTTCCTGCACACTATTTCTGATACTTCCTGCACACTATTCCCGATACTTCCTGCACACCATTCCCGATACTTCCTGCACACTATTCTGCCATGTGGCCACATACTTCCTGCACACTATTCTGCCACATGGCCTGATACTTCCTGCACACTATTCTGCCACCTGGCCTGATACTTCCTGCACACTATTCCCGATACTTCCTGCACACCATTCCCGTTACTTCCTGCACACTATTCCCGATACTTCCTGCACACTATTCTGCCACGTGGCCGCATACTTCCTGCACACTATTCTGCTACGTGGCCTGATACTTCCTGCACACCATTCCCGATACTTCCTGCACACTATTCCTGATACTTCCTGGACACCATTCCCGATATTTCCTGCACACCATTTCCAATACTTCCTGCACCCTGTTCCCAATATTTACTGCACCCTGTTCCCGATACTTCCTGCACACTATTCCCGATACTTCCTGCACACTATTCCCGATACTTCCTGCACACCATTCCCGATACTTCCTGCACCCTGTTCCCGATACTTCCTGCACCCTGTTCCCAATATTTCCTGCACCCTGTTCCCGATACTTTCTGCACACTATTTCTGATACTTCCTGCACACTATTTCTGATACTTCCTGCACACTATTCCCGATACTTCCTGCACACTATTCCCGATACTTCCTGCACACCATTCCCGATACTTCCTGCACACTATTCCCGATACTTCCTGCACACTATTCTGCCACGTGGCCGCATACTTCCTGCACACTATTCTGCTACGTGGCCTGATACTTCCTGCACACCATTCCCGATACTTCCTGCACACTATTCCTGATACTTCCTGCACACCATTCTGCCATGTGGCCTGATACTTCCTGCACAATATTCCTGATACTTCCTGCACACTATTCCCAATACTTCCTGCACCCTGTTCCCGGTCCTTCCTGCACCCTATTCCCGATACTTCCTGCACACTATTCCCGATACTTCCTGCAACCTATTCCCAATACTTCCTGCACCCAGTTCCCGATACTTTCCGATACTTCCTGCACCCTGTTCTTGATACTTCCTGCACCCTATTCCCGATACTTCCTGTACACAATTCCTGATATTTCCTGTACACTATCCCCGATACTTCCTGAACACTATTCCCGATACTTCCTGCACACCATTCCTGATACTTCCTGCACCCTGTTCCCGATACTTCCTGCACCCCGTTCCCGATACTTCCTGCACCCTGTTCCCAATATTTCCTGCACCCTGTTCCCGATATTTCCTGCACACTATTTCTGATACTTCCTGCACACTATTCCCGATACTTCCTGCACACCATTCCCAATACTTCCTGCACCCTGTTCCCAATATTTCCTGCACCCTGTTCCCGATACTTCCTGCACACTATTCCTGATACTTCCTGCACACTATTCCCGATACTTCCTGCACACCATTCCCGATACTTCCTGCACCCTGTTCCCAATACTTCCTGCACCCTCTTCCCAATATTTCCTGCACCCTGTTCCCGATACTTCCTGCACACTATTTCTGATACTTCCTGCACACTATTTCTGATACTTCCTGCACACTATTCCCGATACTTCCTGCACACCATTCCCGATACTTCCTGCACACTATTCTGTCATGTGGCCACATACTTCCTGCACACTATTCTGCAACATGGCCTGATACTTCCTGCACACTAGTCTGCCACCTGGCCTGATACTTCCTGCACACTATTCCCGATACTTCCTGCACACCATTCCCGTTACTTCCTGCACACTATTCCCGATACTTCCTGCACACTATTCTGCCACGTGGCCGCATACTTCCTGCACACTATTCTGCTACGTGGCCTGATACTTCCTGCACACCATTCCCGATACTTCCTGCACACTATTCCTGATACTTCCTGCACACCATTCTGCCATGTGGCCTGATACTTCCTGCACCCTATTCCCGATACTTCCTGCACACTATTCCCGATACTTCCTGCACCCTATTCCCAATACTTCCTGCATCCTATTCCCGATACTTCCTGCACACTATTCCCGATACGTCCTGCACACTTTTCCCAATACTTCCTGCACCCTATTCCCGATACTTCCTGCACACTATTCCCATACTTCCTGCACCCTATTCCCGATACTTCCTGCACCCTATTCCCGACACTTCCTGCACCCTATTCCTGATACTTCCTAAACCCTATTCCCGATACTTCGTGCACCCAATTCCCGATACTTCCTGTACACTATTCCCGATACTTCCTGCACACTATTCCCGATACTTCCTGCACCCTATACCTGATACTTCCTGCACACTATTCCCGATACTTCCTGCACCCTATACCTGATACTTCCTGCACCCTATTCCCGATACTTCCTGCACCCTATTCCCAATACTTCCTGCACCCTATTCCCGTTACTTCCGGCACCCTATTCTCGATACTTCCTGCACCCTATTCCCGATACTTCCTGCACACTATTCTGCCACGTGGCCTGATACTTCCTGCACACTATTCCCAACACTTCCTGCACACCATTCCCGATACTTCCTGCACACTATTCCCGATACTTCCTGCACACTATTCTGCCACGTGGCCTGATACTTCCTGCACACTATTCTGCCACGTGGCCTGATACTTCCTGCACACCATTACCAATACTTCCTGCACACTATTCCTGATACTTCCTGCACACCATTCTGCCATGTGGCCTGATACTTCCTGCACACTATTCCTGATACTTTCTGCACACTATTCCCAATACTTCCTGCACCCTGTTCCCGGTCCTTCCTGCACCCTATTCCCGATACTTCCTGCACACTATTCCCGATACGTCCTGCACCCTATTCCTGATACTTCGTGCACCCAATTCCCGATACTTCCTGCACACTATTAACGATACTTCCTGCACCCTATTCCCGACACTTCCTGCACCCTATTCCTGATACTTCGTGCACCCAATTCCCGATACTTCCTGTACACTATTCCCGATACTTCCTGCACACTATTCCCGATACTTCCTGCACCCTATACCTGATACTTCCTGCACCCTATTCCCGATACTTCCTGCACCATATTCCCAATACTTTCTGCCCCCTATTCCCGTTACTTCCTGCACCCTATTCTCGATACTTCCTGCACCCTATTCCCGATACTTCCTGCACACTATTCCTGATACTTCCTGCACCCTATTCCCGATACTTCCTGCACACTATTCCCGATACTTCCTGCACACTATCCCCGATACTTCCTGCACACTATTCCCGATACTTCCTGCACCCTATTTCCAATACTTCCTGCACCCTATTCCCGATACTTCATGCACACTATTCCCGATACTTCCTGCACACTATTCCCAATACTTTCTGCACCCTATTTCTGATACTTCCTGCACCCTATTCCCGATACTTCCTGCACACTCTTCCCGATACTTCTTGCATCCTATTCCCGAAACTTCCTGCACCCTATTCCTGATACTTCCTGCACACTATTCCCGATACTTCCTGCACACTATTCCCGATACTTCCTGCACACTATTCCTTGTACTTCCTGCACACTATTCTTCCACATGGCCTGATACTTCCTGCACACTATTCCCGATACTTCCTGCACACTATTCCCTATTCTTCCTGCACACTATTTCCAATACTTCCTGCACACTATTCCCGATACTTCCTGCACACTATTCCTGATACTTCCTGTATACTATTCCCGATACTTCCTGTACACTATTCTGCCACGTGGCCTGATACTTCCTGCACACTATTCCCGATACTTCCTGCACACTATTTCCGATACTTCCTGCACACTATTCCCGATACTTTCTTCACCCTATTCCCGATACTTCCTGCACACTATTCCCGATACTTCCTGCACACTATTCTGCCATTTGGCCTGTTACTTCCTGCACACTAGTCCCGATACTTCCTGCACACTATTCCTGATACTTCCTGCACCCTATTCCCGATACTTCCTGTACACTATTCTGCCATGTGGCTCCATACTTCCTGCACACTATTCCCGATACTTCCTGCACACTATTCCCGATACTTCCTGCACCCTATTCCCGATACTTCCTGCACACTATTCCCGATACCTCCTGCACACTATTCTGCCATTTGGCCTGTTACTTCCTGCACACTATTCCCGATACTTCCTGCTCCCTATTCCCGATACTTCCTGCATCCTATTCCCAATACTTCCTGCACACTATTCCTTAAACTTCCTGCAGCCTTTTCCCGATACTTCCTGTACACTATTCTGCCATGTGGCCCCATACTTCCTGCACACTATTCCCGATACTTCCTGCACACTATTCCCGATACTTCCTGCACACCATTCTGCCATGTGGCCTGATACTTCCTGCACACTATTCCTGATACTTTCTGCACACTATTCCCAATACTTCCTGCACCCTGTTCCCGGTCCTTCCTGCACCCTATTCCCGATACTTCCTGCACACTATTCCCGATACGTCCTGCACCCTATTCCTGATACTTCGTGCACCCAATTCCCGATACTTCCTGTACACTATTCCCGATATTTCCTGCACACTATTAACGATACTTCCTGCACCCTATTCCCGATACTTCCTGCACCCTATTCCTGATACTTCGTGCACCCAATTCCCGATACTTCCTGTACACTATTCCCGATACTTCCTGCACACTATTCTCGATACTTCCTGCACCCTATACCTGATACTTCCTGCACCCTATTCCCGATACTTCCTGCACCATATTCCCGATACTTCCTGCACACTATTCCCGATACTTCCTGCACACTATCCCCGATACTTCCTGCACACTATTCCCGATACTTCCTGCACCCTATTTCCAATACTTCCTGCACCCTATTCCCGATACTTCATGCACACTATTCCCGATACTTCCTGCACACTATTCCCAATACTTTCTGCACCCTATTTCTGATACTTCCTGCACCCTATTCCCGATACTTCCTGCACACTATTCCCGATACTTCTTGCATCCTATTCCCGAAACTTCCTGCACCCTATTCCTGATACTTCCTGCACACTATTCCCAATACTTCCTGCACACTATTCCCGATACTTCCTGCACACTATTCCTTGTACTTCCTGCACACTATTCTTCCACATGGCCTGATACTTCCTGCACACTATTCCCGATACTTCCTGCACACTATTCCCTATACTTCCTGCACACTATTTCCAATACTTCCTGCACACTATTCCCGATACTTCCTGCACACTATTCCTGATACTTCCTGTATACTATTCCCGATACTTCCTGTACACTATTCTGCCACGTGGCCTGATACTTCCTGCACACTATTCCCGATACTTCCTGCACACTATTTCCGATACTTCCTGCACACTATTCCCGATACTTTCTTCACCCTATTCCCGATACTTCCTGCACACTATTCCCGATACTTCCTGCACACTATTCTGCCATTTGGCCTGTTACTTCCTGCACACTATTCCCGATACTTCCTGCACACTATTCCTGATACTTCCTGCACCCTATTCCCGATACTTCCTGTACACTATTCTGCCATGTGGCTCCATACTTCCTGCACACTATTCCCGATACTTCCTGCACACTATTCCCGATACTTCCTGCACCCTATTCCCGATACTTCCTGCACACTATTCCCGATACTTCCTGCACACTATTCTGCCATTTGGCCTGTTACTTCCTGCACACTATTCCCGATACTTCCTGCTCCCTATTCCCGATACTTCCTGCATCCTATTCCCAATACTTCCTGCACACTATTCCTTAAACTTCCTGCAGCCTTTTCCCGATACTTCCTGTACACTATTCTGCCATGTGGCCCCATACTTCCTGCACACTATTCCCGATACTTCCTGCACACTATTCCCGATACTTCCTGCACCCTATTCCTGATACTTCCTGTACACTATTCTGCCACGTGGCCTGATACTTCCTGCACACTATTCCCGATACTTCCTGCACACTATTTCCGATACTTCCTGCACACTATTCCCGATACTTCCTGCACCCTATTCCCGATACTTCCTGCACACTATTCCCGATACTTCCTGCACACTATTCTGCCATTTGGCCTGTTACTTCCTGCACACTATTCCCGATACTTCCTGCACCCTATTCCCGATACTTCCTGATACTTCCTGCACCCTATTCCCGATACTTCCTGTACACTATTCTGCCATGTGGCTCCATACTTCCTGCACACTATTCCCGATACTTCCTGCACACTATTCCCGATACTTCCTGCACCCTATTCCCGATACTTCCTGCACACTATTCCCGATACTTCCTGCACACTATTCTGCCATTTGGCCTGTTACTTCCTGCACACTATTCCCGATACTTCCTGCACCCTATTCCCGATACTTCCTGCATCCTATTCCCAATACTTCCTGCACACTATTCCTTAAACTTCCTGCAGCCTTTTCCCGATACTTCCTGTACACTATTCTGCCATGTGGCCCCATACTTCCTGCACACTATTCCCGATACTTCCTGCACACTATTCCCGATACTTCCTGCACACTATTCCCGATACTTCCTGCACCCTATTCCTGATAGTTCCTGCACACTATTCCTGATACTTCCTGCACACTATTCTGCCATTTGGCCTGTTACTTCCTGCACCCTATTCCCGATACTTCCTGCTCCCTATTCCCGATACTTCCTGCATCCTATTCCCAATACTTCCTGCACACTATTCCTTAAACTTCCTGCAGCCTTTTCCCGATACTTCCTGTACACTATTCTGCCATGTGGCCCCATACTTCCTGCACACTATTCCCGATACTTCCTGCACACTATTCCCGATACTTCCTGCACCCTATTCCTGATACTTCCTGTACACTATTCTGCCACGTGGCCTGATACTTCCTGCACACTATTCCCGATACTTCCTGCACACTATTTCCGATACTTCCTGCACACTATTCCCGATACTTCCTGCACCCTATTCCCGATACTTCCTGCACACTATTCCCGATACTTCCTGCACACTATTCTGCCATTTGGCCTGTTACTTCCTGCACACTATTCCCGATACTTCCTGCACCCTATTCCCGATACTTCCTGATACTTCCTGCACCCTATTCCCGATACTTCCTGTACACTATTCTGCCATGTGGCTCCATACTTCCTGCACACTATTCCCGATACTTCCTGCACACTATTCCCGATACTTCCTGCACCCTATTCCCGATACTTCCTGCACACTATTCCCGATACTTCCTGCACACTATTCTGCCATTTGGTCTGTTACTTCCTGCACACTATTCCCGATACTTCCTGCACCCTATTCCCGATACTTCCTGCATCCTATTCCCAATACTTCCTGCACACTATTCCTTAAACTTCCTGCAGCCTTTTCCCGATACTTCCTGTACACTATTCTGCCATGTGGCCCCATACTTCCTGCACACTATTCCCGATACTTCCTGCACACTATTCCCGATACTTCCTGCACACTATTCCCGATACTTCCTGCACCCTATTCCTGATAGTTCCTGCACACTATTCCTGATACTTCCTGCACACTATTCTGCCATTTGGCCTGTTACTTCCTGCACCCTATTCCCGATACTTCCTGCACCCTATTCCCAATACTTCCTGCACACTATTTCTGATACTTCCTGCACCCTATTCCTGATACTTCCTGTACACTATTCTGCCATGTGGCCCCATAGTTCCTGCACACTATTCCCGATACTTCCTGCACCCTATTCCCGATTCTTCCTGCACACTATTCCCAATACTTCCTGCACACTATTCTGCCACGTGGCCTGATACTTCCTGCACGCTATTCCCGATACTTTCTGCGCACTATTCCTGATACTTCCTGCACCCTATTCCTGATACTTCCTGCACGCTATTCCCGATACTTCCTGCACACTATTCCCGATACTTCCTGCACCCTATTCCTGATACTTCCTGCACACTATTCCCAATACTTCCTGCACACTATTCCCGATACTTCCTGCACACTATTCCCGATACTTCCTGCACCCTATTCCTGATAGTTCCTGCACACTATTCCTGATACTTCCTGCACACTATTCTGCCATTTGGCCTGTTACTTCCTGCACCCTATTCCCAATACTTCCTGCACACTATTTCTGATACTTCCTGCACCCTATTCCTGATACTTCCTGTACACTATTCTGCCATGTGGCCCCATAGTTCCTGCACACTATTCCCGATACTTCCTGCACCCTATTCCCGATTCTTCCTGCACACTATTCCCAATACTTCCTGCACACTATTCTGCCACGTGGCCTGATACTTCCTGCACGCTATTCCCGATACTTTCTGCGCACTATTCCTGATACTTCCTGCACCCTATTCCTGATACTTCCTGCACGCTATTCCCGATACTTCCTGCACACTATTCCCGATACTTCCTGCACCCTATTCCTGATACTTCCTGCACACTATTCCCAATACTTCCTGCACACTATTCTGCCATTTGGCCTGTTACTTCCTGCACACTATTCCCGATACTTCCTGCACACTATTCCCGATACTTCCTGTACACTATTCTGCCATGTGGCCTGATACTTCCTGCACACTATTCCCGATACTTTCTGCACACTATTCCCAATACTTCCTGTACACTATTCTGCCACGTGGCCTGATACTTCCTGCACACTATTCTCGATACTTCCTGCACACTATTCCCGATACTTCCTGTACACTTTTCTGCCACGTGGCCTGATACTTCCTGCACGCTATTCCCGATACTTCCTGCACACTACTCCCGATACTTCCTGCACCCTATTCCTGATACTTCCTGCACACTATTCCCAATACTTCCTGCACACTATTCCCGATACTTCCTGCACACTATTCCCGATACTTCCTGCACCCTATTCCTGATAGTTCCTGCACACTATTCCTGATACTTCCTGCACACTATTCTGCCATTTGGCCTGTTACTTCCTGCACCCTATTCCCGATACTTCCTGCACCCTATTCCCAATACTTCCTGCACACTATTTCTGATACTTCCTGCACCCTATTCCTGATACTTCCTGTACACTATTCTGCCATGTGGCCCCATAGTTCCTGCACACTATTCCCGATACTTCCTGCACCCTATTCCCGATTCTTCCTGCACACTATTCCCAATACTTCCTGCACACTATTCTGCCACGTGGCCTGATACTTCCTGCACGCTATTCCCGATACTTTCTGCGCACTATTCCTGATACTTCCTGCACCCTATTCCTGATACTTCCTGCACGCTATTCCCGATACTTCCTGCACACTATTCCCGATACTTCCTGCACCCTATTCCTGATACTTCCTGCACACTATTCCTAATACTTCCTGCACACTATTCTGCCATTTGGCCTGTTACTTCCTGCACACTATTCCCGATACTTCCTGCACACTATTCCCGATACTTCCTGTACACTATTCTGCCATGTGGCCTGATACTTCCTGCACACTATTCCCGATACTTTCTGCACACTATTCCCAATACTTCCTGTACACTATTCTGCCACGTGGCCTGATACTTCCTGCACACTATTCTCGATACTTCCTGCACACTATTCCCGATACTTCCTGTACACTTTTCTGCCACGTGGCCTGATACTTCCTGCACACTATTCTCGATACTTCCTGCACACTATTCCCGATACTTCCTGTACACTATTCTGCCACGTGGCCTGATACTTTCTGTTCACTATTCCCGATACTTCCTGCACACTATTCCCGATACTTTCTGCACACTATTCCCGATACTTCCTGCACACTATTCCTGATATTTCCTGCACACTATATAGCCATGTGGCCCCATACTTACTGCACACTATTCTGCCACGTGGCCTGATGCTTCCTGCTCATTATTCTGCCACGTGGTCTGCACACTATTTCCGATACTTCCTGCACACTATTCCCGATACTTCCTGCACCCTATTCCCGATACTTCCTGCACACTATTCCCAATACTTCCTGCACACTATTCTGCCATTTGGCCTGTTACTTCCTGCACACTATTCCCGATACTTCCTGCACCCTATTCCGAATACTTCCTGTACACTATTCTGCCACGTGGCCTGATACTTCCTGCACACTATTCCCGATACTTCCTGCACCCTATTCCGGATACTTCCTGCACACTATTCTGCCACGTGGCCTGATATTTCCTGCACACTATTCTCGATACTTCCTGCACACTATTCCCGATACTTCCTGTACACTATTCTGCCACGTGGCCTGATAGTTCCTGCACACTATTCCCGATACTTCCTGCACACTATTCCCGATACTTCCTGCACACTATTCCCGATACTTCCTGCACACTATTCCTGATACCTCCTGCACACTATTCCCGATACTTCCTGCACACTATTCCCGATACTTCCTGCACACTATTCCCAATACTTCCTGCACACTATTCCCGATACTTCCTGCACACTATTCCTGATATTTCCTGCACACTATACAGCCATGTGGCCCCATACTTCCTGCACACTATTCTGCCACGTGGCCTGATACTTAATACACACCATTTTGCCACGTGGCCTGATGCTTCCTATACACTATTCCCGATACTTCCTGCACACTATTCCCGATACTTCCTGCACACCATTCCAGGTATTTCCTGCACACTGTTCCCAATTCTTCCTGCACACTATTCCTGATATTTCCTGCACACTATACAGCCATGTAGCCCCATACTTCCTGCACACTATTCTGCCACGTGGCTGATGCTTCCTGCTCATTATGCTGCCATGTGGCCTGATACTTAATACACACCATTCTGCCACGTGGCCTGATGCTTCCTGCTCACTATTCCCGATACTTCCTGCACACTATTCCTGATAATTCCTGCACATTATTCCCGATACTTCCTGCACACTGTTCCCGATTCTTCTTGCACACTATTCCTGATATATTCCTGCACACTATACAGCCATGTGGCCCCATACTTCCTGCACACTATTCTGCCACGTGGCCTGATACTTAATGCACACCATTCTGCCATGTGGCCTGATGCTTCCTGCTCACTATTCTGGACACGCACTGGATTCTCTGAGCTGTGATCAGCTCCATCTGACCATACGGCAGTATTTGAATGTTATATCACAGGCACCACATAACCTGTACACCAGGGGTGCCCATTAGGTAGATCCCAAGGACTTCATGGTAGATCCCCACTCCACTTAATTTTCCATTCTGTATATACAAGTGGGCTCCTAAAACTTTACATAGGTAGATTATTTTGACTTGCTAATTTTTTAAAGTAGCTTACAAGCCGAAAAAGTGTGGGCACCTCTGCTGTACACTATTCAGCTGCTGGCTTCAAATATACTCACCTAACGGATTATTAGGAACATACTAATTCAGTGTTTGACCCCCTTTCGCCTTTAGAACTGCCTTAATTCTACGTGGCATTGATTCAACAAGGTGCTGAAAGCATTCTTTAGAGATGTTGGCCCATATTGATAGGATAGCATCTTGCAGTTGATGGAGATTTGTGGGATGCACATCCAGGGCACGAAGCTCCCGTTCCATCACATCCCAAAGATGCTCTATTGGCGTGAGATCTGGTGACTGTGGGGGCCATTTTAGTACAGTGAACTCATTGTCATGTTCAAGAAACCAATTTGAAATGATTGGAGCTTTGAGACATGGTGCATTATCCTGCTGGAAGTAGCCATCAGAGGATGGGTACATGGTGGTCATGAAGGGATGGACATGGTCAGAAACAATGCTCAGGTAGCCTGTGGCATTTAAATGATGCCCAATTGGCACTAAGGGGCCTAAAGTGTGCCAAGATAACATCCCCCACACCATTACACCACCACCACCAGCCTGCACAGTGGTAACAAGGCATGATGGATCCATGTTCTCATTCTGTTTACGCCAAATTCTGACTCTACCATTTGAATGTTTCAACAGAAATCAAGACTCATCAGACCAGGCAACATTTTTCCAGTCTTCAACTGTCCAATTTTGGTGAGCTTATGCAAATTGTAGCTTCTTTTTCCTATTTGTAGTGGAGATGAGTGGTACCCGGTGGGGTCTTCTGCTGTTGTAGCCCATCCGCCTCAAGGTTGTGTGTGTTGTGGCTTCACAAATGCTTTGCTGCATACCTCGGTTGTAATTACTGGTTATTTCAGTCAATGTTGCTCTTCTATCAGTTTGAATCAGTTGGCCCATTCTCTCCTCCAACCTCTAGCATCAACAAGGCATTTTCGCCCACAGGACTGCCGCATACTGGATGGTTTTCCCTTTTCACACCAATCTTTGTAAACCCTAGAAATGGTTGTGCGTGAAAATCCCAGTAACTGAGCAGATTGTAAAATACTCAGACCAGCCCGTCTGGCAGCAACAACCATGCCACGCTCAAAATTGCTTAAATCACCTTTCTTTCCCGTTCTGACATTCAGTTTGGAGTTCAGGAGATTGTCTTGACCCGGACCACACCCCTAAATGCATTGAAGCAACTGCCATGTGATTGGTTAATTAGATAATTGCAATAATGAGAAATTGAACAGGTGTTCCTAATAAACCTTTAGGTAAGTGTATATCTTACATTAAAAAGTAACATTGTTTTCTGTATGACTCCATGCTGAATACACAGCAGTCCAGGTGACTGATATTCAGGCACAGAATGTCTCTCCCAGCTGATATCTGCATAAGGATTCCAGAGGATGAAGGCAGAATGAGAGAAGCCTCACAGGTGGAACATGTGATCTGTCCCCAGGAAAGAAGCCATCAGTATTTAAACCTGAACAGCTTGTCTCTGTGATTCTCAGTGAGTTATCAGTCTTGCCACTTCATGAAGTATTTACCAGCAACTCCACATTGCCTTTGTTGTGTTCTGTACTTTGTAACTGCATCTGTGACCAGTCTCGCTGCTGCCCCCTACTGGAGCTAACGCGGAACTGCAACCAGCCAGCTCAGGCCAGCCTAGAGGAAATACTGGTGCTACCTATACTTGTACCTCCATCTGTGACCAGCCTCGCTGCTGCCCCCTACTGGAGCTAACGCGGAACTGCAACCAGCCAGCTCAGGGTAGCTTAGAGGAAATACTGGTGCTACCTATACTTGTACCTCCATCTGTGACCAGCACAGTGCTGCCCCCTACTGGAGCTAACGGGAACTCCAGCTAGCCAGCTCGGGACAGCCTAGAGGTAATACTGGTGCTACCAATACTTGTACCTCCATCTGTGACCAGCACAGCGCTGTGCCTAACTCTAACCTCCCTCCCCCGGCTGTGCCTAACTCTAACCTCCCTTCCCTGGCTGTGCCTAACTCTAACCTCCCTACCCCAACTGTGCCTAACTCTAACCTCCCTCCCTGGCTGTGCCTAACTCTAACCTCCCTCCCCCGGCTGTGCCTAACTCTAACCTTCCTCCCCCGCCTGTCCCTAACTCTAACCCCCCCTCCCTGGCTGTTCCTAACTCTAACCTCCCTCCCCCGGCTGTGCCTAACTCTAACCTCCCTCCCCCGGCTGTGCCTAACTCTAACCACCCTCCCCCGGCTGTGCCTAACTCTAACCTCCCTCCCCCGGCTGTGCCTAACTCTAACCTCTCTCCCCCGGCTGTGCCTAACTCTAACCTCCCTCCCTCGGCTGTGCCTAACTCTAACCTCCCTCCCCCGGCTGTGCCTAACTCTAACCTCCCTTCCCCGGCTGTGCCTAACTCTAACCTCCCTACCCCAACTGTGCCTAACTCTAACCTCCCTCCCTGGCTGTGCCTAACTCTAACCTCCCTCCCCCGGCTGTGCCTAACTCTAACCTCCCTTCCCCGGCTGTGCCTAACTCTAACCTCCCTACCCCAACTGTGCCTAACTCTAACCTCCCTCCCTGGCTGTGCCTAACTCTAACCTCCCTCCCCCGGCTGTGCCTAACTCTAACCTTCCTCACCCGGCTGTCCCTAACTCTAACCCCCCCTCCCTGGCTGTTCTTAACTCTAACCTCCCTCCCCCGGCTGTGCCTAACTCTAACCTCCCTCCCCCGGCTGTGCCTAACTCTAACCACCCTCCCCCGGCTGTGCCTAACTCTAACCTCCCTCCCCGGCTGTGCCTAACTCTAACCTCCCTCCCCCGGGCTGTGCCTAACTCTAACCTCCCTCCCCCGGCTGTGCCTAACTCTAACCTCCCTCCCCGGCTGTGCCTTACTCTAACCTACCTCCCCCGGCTGTGCCTAACTCTAACCCCCCCTCCCCCGGCTGTACCTAACTCTAACCTTCCTCCCCTGGGCTGTGCCTAACTCTAACCTCCCTCCCCCGGCTGTGCCTAACTCTAACTCCCCCCTCCCTGGCTGTGCCTAACTCTAACCCCCCCTCCCCGGCTGTGCCTAACTCTAACCTTCCTCCCCTGGGCTGTGCCTAACTCTAACCTCCCTCCCCCGGCTGTGCCTAACTCTAACCACCCTCCCCCGGCTGTGCCTAACTCTAACCTCCCTCCCCGGCTGTGCCTAACTCTAACCTCCCTCCCCCGGGCTGTGCCTAACTCTAACCTTCCTCCCCGGCTGTGCCTACCTCTAAACCCCCCTCCCTGGCTGTGCCTAACTCTAACCTCCCTCCCCCGGCTGTGCCTAACTCTAACCTCCCTCCCCAGGCTGTGCCTACCTCTAACCTTCCTCCCCCGGCTGTGCCTACCTCTAACCCCCCTCCCCGGCTGTGTCTAACTCTGACCTCCCTCCCCCGGCTGTGCCTAACTCTAACCTCCCTCCCCAGGCTGTGCCTACCTCTAACCTTCCTCCCCCGGCTGTGCCTACCTCTAACCCCCCTCCTCGGCTGTGTCTAACTCTAACCTCTCTCCCCCGGCTGTGCCTAACTCTAACCCCCCTGCCCGGCTGTGCCTAACTCTAACCTCCCTCCGAAGCCTGTGCCTAACTCTAACCTCCCTCCCCCATGTGTGCCTAACTCTAACCTCCCTCCCCCAGCTGTGGCTAACTCTAACCCCCCCTCTTCCGGGTGTGCCTAACTCTAACCTCCCTCCCCAGGCTGTGTCTAACTTTAACCTCCCTCCTCTGGCTGTGCCTAGCTCTAACCTCCCTCCCCCGGCTGTGCCTAACTCTAACCTCCCTCCCCCAGCTTTGCCTAACTCTAACCTTCCTCCCCCAGCCTGTGCCTAACTCTAACCTCCCTCCCCAGCCTGTGTCTAACTCTAACCCCCCTCCCCCAGCTGTGCCTAACTTTAACCTCCCTCCCCAGCATGAGCCTAACTCTAACCTCCTTCCCCCAGCTGTGCCTAACTCTAACCTCCCGCCCCCAGCCTGTGCCTGACTCTAACCCCCCTTCCCCGGCTGTGCCTAACTCTAACCTCCCTCCCACGGCTGTGCCTAACTCTAACCTCCCTCCCCCGGCTGTGTCTAACTCTAACCTCCCTCCCCCGGCTGTGCCTAACTCTAACCTCCATCCCCCGGCTGTGTCTAACTCTAACCTTCCTCCCCCGGCTGTGCCTAACTCTAACCTCCCCCCCCCCCGGCTGTGCCTACCTCTAATCCCCCCCTCCCTGGCTGTGCCTTACTCTAACCTCCCTATCCCGGCTGTACCTAACTATAACCTCCCTCCCCAGACTGTGCCTAACTCTAACCTTCCTCCCCCGTCTGTGCCTACCTCTAACCCCCCTCCCCGGCTGTGTCTAACTCTAACCTCCCTCTCCCGGCTGTGCCTAACTCTAACCCCCCTGCCCGGCTGTGCCTAACTCTAACCTCCCTCCGAAGCCTGTGCCTAACTCTAACCTCCCTCCTCCATATGTGCCTAACTCTAACCTCCCTCCCCCAGCTGTGCCTAACTCTAACCTTCCTCCCCAGCCTGTGCCTGACTCTAACCTCCCTCCCCCGGCTGTGCCTAACTCTAACCTCTCTCCCCCGGCTGTGCCTAACGCTAATCTTCCCCCCCCGGCTGTGCCTACCTCTAACCCCCCTCCCCGGCTGTGCCTAACTCTAACCTCCCTTCCCCAGCTTTGCCTAACTCTAACCTCCCCCCCCAGCCTGTGTCTAACTCTAACCTCCTACCCCGGCAGTGCCTAACTCTAACCCTCCTCCCCTGGCTGTGCCTAACTCTAACCTCCCTCCCCGTCTGTGCCGAACTCTAACCTCCCTCCCCCGGCTGTGCCTAACTCTAACCTCCCTCCCCCGGCTGTACCTAACTCTCTAACCTCCCTCCCCAGACTGTGCCTAACTCTAACCTTCCTCCCCCGGCTGTGCCTACCTCTAACCCCCCTCCCCGGCTGTGTCTAACTCTAACCTCCCTCTCCCGGCTGTGCCTAACTCTAACCCCCCTGCCCGGCTGTGCCTAACTCTAACCCTCCTCCCCTGGCTGTGCCTAACTCTAACCTCCCTCCCCGTCTGTGCCTACCTCTAATCCCCCCCTCCCTGGCTGTGCCTAACTCTAACCTCCCTATCCCGGCTGTACCTAACTCTAACCTCCCTCCCCAGACTGTGCCTAACTCTAACCTTCCTCCCCCGGCTGTGCCTACCTCTAACCCCCCTCCCCGGCTGTGTCTAACTCTAACCTCCCTCTCCCGGCTGTGCCTAACTCTAACCCCCCTGCCCGGCTGTGCCTAACTCTAACCTCCCTCCGAAGCCTGTGCCTAACTCTAACCTCCCTCCTCCATATGTGCCTAACTCTAACCTCCCTCCCCCAGCTGTGCCTAACTCTAACCTCCCTCCCCAGCCTGTGCCTGACTCTAACCTCCCTCCTCCGGCTGTGCCTAACTCTAACCTCCCTCCCCCAGGTGTGCCTAACTCTAATCTCCCTCCCCCGGCTGTGCCTAACTCTAACCTCCCTCCCTCGGCTGTGCCTAACGCTAACCTTCCTCCCCCGGCTGTGCCTACCTCTAACCCCCCTCCCCGGCTGTGCCTAACTCTAACCTCCCTTTTCCAGCTTTGCCTAACTCTAACCTCCCTCCCCCAGCCTGTGTCTAACTCTAACCTCCCTCCCCAGCTGTGCCTAACTCTAACCCCCCTACCCCGGCTGTGCCTAACTCTAACCCTCCTCCCCTGGCTGTGCCTAACTCTAACCTCCCTCCCCGTCTGTGCCGAACTCTAACCTCCCTCCCCCGGCTGTGCCTAACTCTAACCTCCCTTCCCCGGCTGTTCCTATCTCTATCCTCCCTTCTCCGGCTGTGCCTAACTCTAACCTCCCTCCCCCGGCTGTGCCTAACGCTAACCTTCCTCCCCCGGCTGTGCCTACCTCTAGCCCCTCCTCCCCGGCTGTGCCTAACTCTAACCTCCCTCCCCCGGCTGTGCCTAGCTGTAACCTTCCTCCCCCGGCTGTGCCTAGCTCTAACCCCCCTCCCCGTCTGTGCCTAACTCTAACCTCCCTCCCCCAGGCTGTGCCTAACTCTAACCTCCCTCCCCCGGCTGTGTCTAACTCTAACCTCCCTCCCCCGGCTGTGCCTAACTCTAACCTCCATCCCCCGGCTGTGTCTAACTCTAACCTTCCTCCCCCAGCTGTGCCTACCTCTACCCCCCCCCCCCTCCCTGGCTGTGCCTAACTCTAACCTCCCTCCCCAGCTGTGCCTTACTCTAACCTCTCTCCCTCGGCTGTGCCTAACTCTAACCTTCCTCCCCAGCCTGTGTCTAACTCTAACCTCCCTCCCCCAGCTGTGCCTAACTCTAACCTCCCTCCCCAGCTGTGCCTAACTCTAACCCCCCTCTTCCGGGTGTGCCTAACTCTAACCTCCCTCCCCAGGCTGTGTCTAACTTTAACCTCCCTCCTCTGGCTGTGCCTAGCTCTAACCCCCCTCCCCCGGCTGTGCCTAACTCTAACCTCCCTCCTCCAGCTTTGCCTAACTCTAACCTCCCTCCCCCAGCCTGTGCCTAACTCTAACCTCCCTCCCCAGCCTGTGTCTAACTCTAACCCCCCTCCCCAGGCTGTGCCTAACTTTAACCTCCCTCCCCAGCATGAGCCTAACTCTAACCTCCTTCCCCAGCTGTGCCTAACTCTAACCTTCCGCCCCCAGCCTGTGCCTGACTTTAACCCCCCTCCCCCGGCTGTGCCTAACTCTAACCACCCTCCCTCGGCTGTGCCTAACTCTAACCTTCCTCCCCCAGCTGTGCCTAACTCTAACCTCCCTCCCTTGGCTGTGCCTAACTCTAACCTTCCTCCCCCAGCTGTGCCTTACTTTAACCTCCCTCCCCCGGCTGTGCCTAACTCTAACCTCCCTCCTCCGGCTGTGCCTAACTCTAACCTCCCTCCCCAGCTGTGCCTAACTCTAACCTCCCTCCTCCAGCTGTGTCTATTTTTAAACCCCCCCCCCTCCCCGGCTGTGCCTAACTCTAACCTCCCTCGGCTATGCTTAATTCTAACCTCCCTTCCCAGGGATCAGGAATATGGCGCCTCTCTGTGGCCAGCATCAGTACTACGCCACCATCCCAGCCAGCAGTTTTATTCCCAATAAATTGCCTTGATTTGTAGTAAGGCTGTTGATAAATAGTAT
Source organism: Hyperolius riggenbachi (assembly GCF_040937935.1). Taxonomy (NCBI): domain Eukaryota; kingdom Metazoa; phylum Chordata; class Amphibia; order Anura; family Hyperoliidae; genus Hyperolius; species Hyperolius riggenbachi. The sequence goes on along the minus strand of NC_090655.1, from coordinate 120,027 downwards.
AGCGCTTCTCTGTGGCCAGTGTCAGTATTACCCCGCCCCACCCTCCGAGCCAGCAGCTCCAGTCCCAATAAAGTGTCTTAGTTTATAGCTAGGCTGAAGTTAGAGAATATGGCGCCTCTCTGTGGCCAGTGTCAGTATTACCCCACCCCTCCCTCCCATCCAGCAGCTTCAGTCCCAATAAAGTGTCTTGACTTGTTGTAGCTGGGCTGGAGATCAGGAATATGGCACCTCTCTATGGCCAGTGTCAGTATTACACAGCCCCTCCCTCATACAGTCCTGAATAACAGGCGGAGTGGCGTCTGGGTTGTGAAACAGATCTGGGTTGTGAAATGCGGGATAAAGATAATGAAACTGCCAGAGCCGTGACTCTCTCTTCCTCCATTAGGGCTTTTGTCTGGAGAATTTCTGAATCTCCAGGAACAGCGTGTCTCCTCCTCCTGATTACTGCCATCCATTATCCTGCCTGCTGTATTATTTACAAGGGGTGACCAGCGCCTCACCCAGTTACTTCTAACATTTCCAATGTAAGGGAGACTTAACTAGAAAGGGGCTCTAAGATAGCCGGCATGTCACCGTTACGCCACGCCGGACGCCGAGAGCAGCGACTGATCAGAGGCCATGTTACATCACAAGGCAGCACTCGCCTAATTACAACAAATAAATAAAATACAGAGACTGAGCAGCTATAACTGGAGTCTGCAAGTTAGACTTCCCATATTTCCTGCTCATGTAGTTACATTTATACCTTGTGTTCTTCCACATAGCTCTGCGGTCCCTCAGTCTCTGTACCATAGCTCAGCGGTCACTCAGTCTCTGTATCATAGCTCAGCGGTCACTCAGTCTCTGTATCATAGATCTGCGGTCACTCAGTCTCTGTATCATAGCTCTGCGGTCACTTAGTCTTTGTATCATAGCTCTGCGATCACTCAGTGTCTGTATCATAGCTCTGCGGTCACTCAGTCTCTGTATCATAGCTCTGCGGTCACTCAGTCTCTATACCATAGCTCTGCGTTCACTCAGTCTCTGTATCATAGCTCTGCGGTCACTCAGTCTCTGTACCATAGCTCTGCAGTCACTCAGTCTCTGTACCATAGCTCTGCAGTCACTAAGTCTCTGTATCATAGCTCTGCGGTCACTCAGTCTCTGTACCATAGCTCTGCAGTCACTCAGTCTCTGTATCATAGCTCTGCGGTCACTCAGTCTTTATACCACAGCTCTGCCATCACTCAGTCTCTGTACCATAGCTCAGCAGTCACTCAGTCTCTGTATCATAGCTCTGCGGTCACTCAGTCTCTGTACAATAGCTCTGCAGTCACTCAGTCTCTGTACCATAGCTCTGCGGTCACTCAGTCTCTGTACCATAGCTCTGCAGTCACTCAGTCTCTGTATCATAGCTCTGCAGTCACTCAGTCTCTGTATCATAGCCCTGCGGTCACTCAGTCTCTGTACCATAGCTCTGCAGTCACTCAGTCTCTGTATCATAGCTCTGCGGTCACTCAGTCTCTATACCATAGCTCTGCCGTCACTCAGTCTCTATACCATAGCTCTGCGGTCACTCAGTTTCTGTATCATAGCTCTGCGGTCACTCAGTCTCTGTACAATAGCTCTGCAGTCACTCAGTCTCTGTATCATAGCCCTGCGGTCACTCAGTCTCTGTACCATAGCTCTGCAGTCACTCAGTCTCTGTATCATAGCTCTGCGGTCACTCAGTCTCTATACCATAGCTCTGCCGTCACTCAGTCTCTGTATCATATCTCTGCAGTCACTCAGTTTCTGTATCATAGCTCTGCGGTCACTCAGTCTCTGTACCATAGCTCTGCAGTCACTCAGTCTCTGTATCATAGCTCTGCGGTCACTCAGTCTCTTTATCATAGCTCTGCGGTCACTCAGTCTCTGTACCATAGATCTGCAGTGACTCAGTCTCTGTATCATAGCTCTGCGGTCACTCAGTCTCTATACCATAGCTCTACCGTCACTCAGTCTCTGTACCATAGCTCTGCAGTCACTCAGTCTCTGTATCATAGCTCTGCGGTCACTCAGTCTCTGTACAAAAGCTCTGCAGTCACTCAGTCTCTGTACCATAGCTCTGCGGTCACTCAGTCTCTGTATCATAGCTCTGCCGTCACTCAGTCTCTGTATCATAGCTCTGCGGTCACTCAGTCTCTATACCATAGCTCTGCGGTCACTCAGTTTCTGTATCATAGCTCTGCGGTCACTCAGTCTCTGTACCATAGCTCTGCCATCACTCAGTCTCTGTATCATAGCTCTGCGGTCACTCAGTCTCTGTATCATAGCTCTGCGGTCACTCAGTCTTTATACCACAGCTCTGCCATCACTCAGTCTCTGTACCATAGCTCAGCAGTCACTCAGTCTCTGTATCATAGCTCTGCGGTCACTCAGTCTCTGTACAATAGCTCTGCAGTCACTCAGTCTCTGTACCATAGCTCTGCGGTCACTCAGTCTCTGTACCATAGCTCTGCAGTCACTCAGTCTCTGTATCATAGCTCTGCAGTCACTCAGTCTCTGTATCATAGCCCTGCGGTCACTCAGTCTCTGTACCATAGCTCTGCAGTCACTCAGTCTCTGTATCATAGCTCTGCGGTCACTCAGTCTCTATACCATAGCTCTGCCGTCACTCAGTCTCTGTATCATATCTCTGCAGTCACTCAGTTTCTGTATCATAGCTCTGCGGTCACTCAGTCTCTGTACCATAGCTCTGCAGTCACTCAGTCTCTGTATCATAGCTCTGCGGTCACTCAGTCTCTTTATCATAGCTCTGCGGTCACTCAGTCTCTGTACCATAGCTCTGCAGTGACTCAGTCTCTGTATCATAGCTCTGCGGTCACTCAGTCTCTATACCATAGCTCTACCGTCACTCAGTCTCTGTACCATAGCTCTGCAGTCACTCAGTCTCTGTATCATAGCTCTGCGGTCACTCAGTCTCTGTACAAAAGCTCTGCAGTCACTCAGTCTCTGTACCATAGCTCTGCGGTCACTCAGTCTCTGTATCATAGCTCTGCCGTCACTCAGTCTCTGTATCATAGCTCTGCGGTCACTCAGTCTCTATACCATAGCTCTGCGGTCACTCAGTTTCTGTATCATAGCTCTGCGGTCACTCAGTCTCTGTACCATAGCTCTGCCATCACTCAGTCTCTGTATCATAGCTCTGCGGTCACTCAGTCTCTGTATCATAGCTCTGCGGTCACTCAGTCTCTGTACAATAGCTCTGCAGTCACCAGTGCCGTTTCTTGGGCAGTGCGAGCAGGGCGACCGCTCTGGGAACAGACTGGCATGTAGAAGAAGGGGGGCGCAGGCAGAAGGACATAACCGCTAGGGAGCTGGTGACAGACGGGGCAGCCAAATTAAAGAAGAAAGAAGATTACCAGCGCAATCACCTTCCTTGACTCCTCCTGGGCCTACTGTGTTTCCGACGTCAAGTCATCATTGTGTCACCACTGTGTGATGACACCTGATGTCCTGTAGTGGTACTGCAGGCTGTCAGTGAGCGGCGCCCATGGAGGAGTCGACTATCTTCGCTTGGGTGTTCTCCTGGTCCCTGCTTCCTCTTGGATGAGCGGCTGGTCACTAGTAAGTAGGCAGATCTGCTTGTGACCTGTGTCTGTGTGACTGTCCCTAAAGAGTAAAGGTTCGCGAGTCCACGGGGTGGGGGAAAGGGGGTGCAATTTTTACACCCTCGCCCTGGGTGCAATTTAGCCTAGAAACTGCCCTGGCTGTCACTCAGTCTCTGTACCATAGCTCTGCCGTCACTCAGTCTTTGTACCATAGCTCTGCCATCACTCAGCCTCTGTGCCATAGCTCTGCGGTCACTCAGCCTCTGTGCCATAGCTCGGTCACTCAGTCTCTGTGCCATAGCTCTGCGGTCACTCAGTCTCTGTATCATAGCTCTGCGGTCACTAAGTCTCTGTATCATAGCTGTGCCGCCTGTCTTTGAAGGCCTTCTCTTCGGTTTAGATTTGCCTGTCTTTGGTTAAGGTCTTCCCTTCGGTTCAAATTTGCCTGTCTTTGGTTAATGCCTTCTCTTGAGTTTAGATTTGCCTGTCTTTCGTTAAGGCCTTCTCTTGAGTTTAGACTTGCCTGTCTTTGGTTACGGCCTTCTCTTGAGTTCAGATTTGCCTGTCTTTGGTTAATGCCTTCTCTTGAGTTTAGACTTGCCTGTCTTTGGTTAAGGCCTTCTCTTGAGTTCAGCCTTGCCTGTCTTTGGTTAAGGTCTTCTCTTCTGTTCATGTCCTCCCGGCTTCTCTCTGTAGCTCTTTTCTAAGTCCTATATTTGTCCGGCCTCCTGTCCAGGAAACTTGTAGGACTCTTATTCTCAGCCATATTCTATAACTCCATGTTGTCTGTATAAAGCGTGTCCAGTCCTATTTCTCTTCCTTGATGGAATTGCAGTTTCTACCACCTGTTGGTGTCTTATTTGGTCTGTTATAGTATTGCAGCAGCTGCTGAATTTGATTTATCCAATGTCAAGCTGCATACTATTAGCATGAAGTTTGCATTAACTCCACATTAATTTAATAGCATGTCATTGTGTGTGGGCACTGCCGGGCTAGCTGTGATGACAGAGGAAGTATTACTGCTGTCACCCTGGACAGGACATGCGGACAGATTTGACAATAATTTGCTGTGTGGCTCTATGTAGTGTAGTTGCACCTTTGTCTTACCTGTGGAGACAGAGAAGGTCCAGGAGCTTTGCCCCCGATGACTTGAATTACCTCCTATTCATCGCACCGGAGAATGACTCCCATATTTGCCTGTTTTTGGTTACAATTTTCTCTTCAAAGTTTTTGTGACACGTCTACCTTCCAAAACACACGATTGGTTCACACGATGGCCAGGGGCCCCGGACCTCTCTCACTGGCCGGGGCCCCAAGGCCAACACGTGATACCTGGAGGGGAGTGCAGGTGGGCCTGGACCTCTCACACCCAGGCTCTGGACCTCTCACATCCAGAAAACCCACCAACACTGCCTCCATACTGAATGCTAAATTCAACACACACAAGCAATAGAACACAGCAGTACATGCATCCAGCTACATTTGAAATTGGTCAGCAGGTGCTCGTCAGCCAATCAGGATGCACTGTCATACACCCTTTACCTGCCATACCACATCTAGCAACCATTAGCATTCAGGTGGGAGGCTTCAGTTGGACGCCATCGCAAGATTGCGTCGCTAGCAGGACCGTTCCGTGCAGGCATCCTTCCCACAGGGGTCCCTCCCTAACCGCTCACCTGTCTGCCATGTCCTAGAGCTGAAAGAAAACGTTTAAAAACACACGATTGGTTCACACGATGGCCAGGGGCCCCGGACCTCTCTCACAGGCCGGGGCCCCAAGGCCAACACGTGATACCTGGAGGGGAGTGCAGGTGGGCCTGGACCTCTCACACCCAATTTCAAATGTAGCTGGATGCATGTACTGCTTGTGTGTGTTAAATTTAGCACGTCTACCTTCCAAGTCATCTTTGGTCAGACTCGTTTCTGGGGATGTTGGAGGCAGCAGTCGTTTGGGAGGGGACAAAGAGCTGTGACATCAGAGGGGTACATGGAGGAGTCATGTATGACCTGCTGACATGTAACAGGTATGTGTGCTGTGGTTGGGGGAGGACACAGAGCTGTGACATCAGAGGGGTACATGGAGAAGTCATGTATGACCTGCTGACATGTAACAGGTATGTGTGCTGTGGTTGGGGGAGGACACAGAGCTGTGACATCAGAGGGGTACATGGCGGAGTCATGTATAACCTGCTGACATGTAACAGGTACTAGGACACAGAGCTGTGACATCAGAGGGTACATGGTGGAGTCATGTATGACCTGCTGACATGTAACAGGTACATGTGCTGGGGTTGGGAGAGGACACAGAGCTGTAACATCAGAGGGGTACATGGAGGAGTCATGTATGACCTGCTGACATGTAACAGGTATGTGTGCTGGGGTTGGGAGGGGACACAGCTGTGACATCAGAGGGGTAAATGGGGGAGTCATGTATGACTAGCACATGTACCTGACTAGCACACGTAGTCATGTATGACCTGCTGACATGTAACAGGTACGTGTGCTATGCTAGGGAGGGGACACAGAGCTGTGACATTAGAGGGGTACATGGGGGAGTCATGTATGACCTGCTGACATGTAACAGGTACGTGTGCTGTGGTTGGGAGAGAACACAGAGCTGTGACATCAGAGGGGTACATGGAGAAGTCATGTATGACCTGCTGACATGTAACAGGTAGTATTGCTGTGGTTAGGGGAAGGACACAGAGCTGTGACATCAGAGGGGTACATGGAGGAGTCATGTATGACCTACTGTCATGTAACAGGTACTAGGACACAGAGCTGTGACATCAGAGGGTACATGGTGGAGTCATGTATGAAATGCTGACATGTAACAGGTACATGTGCTGGGGTTGGGAGAGGACACAGAGCTGTAACATCAGAGGGGTACATGGAGGAGTCATGTATGACCTGCTGACATGTAACAGGTACATGTGCTGTGGTTGGGAGAGGACACAGAGCTGTGACATCAGAGGGGTACATGGGGGAGTCATGTATGACCTACTAACATGTAACAGGTACGTGTGCTGTGGTTGGGAGGGGACACAGAGCTGTGACATCAGAGGTGTATATGGTGGAGTCATGTATGACCTGCTGACATGTAACAGGTAGTATTGCTGGGGTTGGAAGAGGACACAGAGCTGTGACATCAGAGGGTACATGGAGGAGTCATGTATGACATGCTGACATGTAACAGGTACGTGTGCTGTGGTTGGGTGAGGACACAGAGCTGTGACATCAACGGGTACATGGTGGAGTCATGTATGACCTGCTGACATGTAACAGGTATGTGTGCTATGCTTGGGAGGGGACACAGAGCTGTGACATCAGAGGGTACATGGTGGAGTCATGTATGACCTGCTGACATGTAACAGGTGTGTGTGCTATGCTTGGGAGGGGACACAGAGCTGTGACATCAGAGGGTACATGGAGGAGTCATGTATGACCTGCTGACATGTAACAGGTATGTGTGCTGGGTTGGGAGGGGACGCAGAGCTGTGACATCAGAGGGTACATGGAGGAGTCATGTATGACCTGCTGACATGTAACAGGCATGTGTGCTGGGGTTGGGAGGGGACACAGAGCTGTGACATCAGAGGGTACATGGTGGAGTCATGTATGGCCTGCTGACATGTAACAGGTATGTGTGCTGGGGTTGGGAGGGGACACAGAGCTGTGACATCACATCAGCGGGTACATGGTGGAGTCATGTATGACCTGCTGACATGTAACAGGTGTGTGTGCTGTGGTTGGGGAAGGACACAGAGCTGTGACATCAGAGGGTACATGGTGGAGTCATGTATGACCTGCTGACATGTAACAGGTATGTGTGCTGTGGTTGGGAGGGGATACAGAGCTGTGACATCAGAGGGGTTCCCCCTGCAGGCAGTGTCAGTGGCCTCCCAGTGACAGGCTTCTTGTGCAGCGACTGGCTCAGCCTCACATCTGCAGTGATAAAATATCTGCAGAATTCTGCAGTCTGTAGTGTGACTGGACTGCAGGATTGGCTGCTGAATTATAAGCAGAGGGGACAAAGCCTCCTAATTACAGCAGCAACAGCAGCAGCCTGGCCATACTCACCTCACCATTACCCACACCCTAAATCCCACAACATTTCCCCAGGATTGGGAATAGCGCAGGATGGCCTTCATCCCACAGACAGCTGGATGTATGCTAAAGTCTGTCAGAGTCTTGATCCCCACCAGAATCAAGAGAAGGAAAAGTGAGTGTGGGAAACCCCCAATACTTTATCATCTGCATCATCTGGAGGGGGGATATTATATATATATATATATATATATATACACACACACAAGTGTTTGCTGCGTCGTTGTTTATGTCATAATATTGTGTGTCTAGATTGCTATTTTTATGTATATATATTTTATTTATGTTGCTGTTTTTGTTGTATATATTTCATGTTTACATTGCTGCTATAGGTGTATATATTTTGGATGTTGTAGCTTTAGTTTTCTATATTTTATGTTGCTGGTTTTGTTGTATATATTTTGTTTTGTTTTTGTTACATATATTTTCCATTGCTGTTTTTTAATGTATATCTATATATATTTGTGTTGTAGCTTTAGTTTTTGTTGTATATTATTTATGTTGCTGGTTTTGTTGTATATTATTTAAGTTGCTGGTTTTGTTGTATATATTTGATGTTGCTGGTTTTGTTGTATATTATTCATGTTGCTGGTTTTGTTGTATATATTTGATGTTGTTGTCTTATATATACGCTATTTTATGTTGAATATATTTCATGTTGTTTTCGTGTTTTTCCTCTATTATGTTTGTCACGTTGTAGTTTTTGTTGTTTTTCTGGAATTTATTTGGGTGTGCTGTTTTCTGGCGTGCTGGTATTATTGTACTGAGGGGGTTGCTGTTGCATATTGATTAGCGAGCTGTGTGATGGTTGGGGGAGACTGGTTTAGCCTACTGATGAGTGTGATCAATAAGTCACTGTAAGAAACAATTAAGGCTGGATTCAGAAAGCGGTGATAACAGTTAGCACGCTTGTGAGAAACCCTCTATCACGCCTAAACTCAGTTAGGTCGTGATAAAATCAACTCGCACGCAAAGTCCCGGTGTGACGATAACGGCGCATCCGAAGCGCCTATAAGGTTGCACCCCATGTGACCTTATAGGCGCATTGTGTGCATTGTTACTGTCACCAGTCACTTCCTGCACACAGCCAGCAGCCCGGACACCAGTCACTTCCTGCACACAGCCAGGAGCCCGGACACCAGTCACTTCCTGCACACCCAGCAGCCCAGACACCAGTCACTTCCTGCACACAGCCAGGAGCCCGGACACCAGTCACTTCCTGCACACAGCCAGCAGCCCAGACACCAGTCACTTCCTGCACACAGCCAGCAGCCCAGACACCAGTCACTTCCTGCACACAGCCAGCAGCCCAGACACCAGTCACTTCCTGGCTGCACACAGCCAACAGCCCTTATAGGCGCATTGTGTGCATTGTTACTGTCACCAGTCACTTCCTGCACACAGCCAGCAGCCCATACACCAGTCACTTCATGCACACAGCCAGCAGCCCATACACCAGTCACTTCCTGCACACAGCCAGCAGCCCAGACACCAGTCACTTCCTGCACACAGCCAGCAGCCCAGACACCAGTCACTTCCTGCACACAGCCAGCAGCCCAGACACCAGTCACTTTCTGCACACAGCCAACAGCCCAGACACCAGTCACTTCCTGTACACAGCCAGCAGCCCAGACGCCAGTCACTTCCTGCACACAGCCAGGATCCCGGACACCAGTCACTTCCTGCACACCCAGCAGCCCAGACCCCAGCCACTTCCTGCACACAGCCAGGATCCCGGACACCAGTCACTTCCTGCACACAGCCAGCGGTCCAGACACCAGTCACTTCCTGCACACAGCCAGCAGCCCATACACCAGTCACTTCCTGTACACAGCCAGCAGCCCGGACCCCAGTCACTTCCTGCACACAGCCAGCAGCCCATACACCAGTCACTTCCTGCACACAGCCAGGATCCCGGACACCAGTCACTTCCTGCACACAGCCAGCAGCCCGGACACCAGTCACTTCCTACACACAGCCAGGAGCCCGGACACCAGTCACTTCCTGCACACAGCCAGCAGCCCGGACACCAGTCACTTCCTGCACACAGCCAGCAGCCCGGACACCAGTCACTTCCTGCACACAGCCAGCAGCCCAGACACCAGTCACTTTCTGCACACAGCCAGCAGCCCATACACCAGTCACTTCCTGCACACAGCCAGCAGCCCAGACACCAGTCACTTCCTGCATACAGCCAGCAGCCCATACACCAGTCACTTCCTGTACACAGCCAGCAGCCCAGACCCCAGTCACTTCCTGCACACAGCCAGCAGCCCAGACACCAGTCACTTCCTGCACACAGCCAGCAGCCCAGACACCAGTCACTTCCTGCATACAGCCAGCAGCCCATACACCAGTCACTTCCTGTACACAGCCAGCAGCCCAGACCCCAGTCACTTCCTGCACACAGCCAGCAGCCCAGACACCAGTCACTTCCTGCACACAGCCACAGACACCAGCCACTTGCTGCACACAGCCAGCAGCCCGGACACCAGTCATTTGCACACAGCCAAGAGCCCAGACACCAGTCACTTCCTGCACACAGCCAGCAGCCCGGACCCCAGTCACTTCCTTCACACAGCCAGCAGCCCATACACCAGTCACTTCCTGCACACAGCCAGCAGCCAGGACACCAGTCACTTCCTGCACACAGCCAGCAGCCCGGACACCAGTCACTTCCTGTACACAGCCAGCAGCCCAGACCACAGTCACTTCCTTCACACAGCCAGCAGCCCATACACCAGTCACTTCCTGCACACAGCCAGCAGCCAGGACACCAGTCACTTCCTGCACACAGTCAGCAGCCCGGAAACCAGCCACTTCTTGCACACAACCAGCAGCCGGACACCAGTCACTTATTGCGCACAGCCAGGAGCCCGGACCCCAGTCACTTCCTGCACACAGCCAAGAGCCCAGACACCAGTCACTTCCTGCACACAGCCAGCAGCCCAGACACCAGTCACTTCCTGCACACAGCCAGCAGCCCGGACCCCAGTCACTTCCTGCACACAGCCAGCAGCCCAGACCCCAGTCACTTCCTGCACACAGCCAGCAGCCCGGACCCCAGTCACTTCCTGCACACAGTCAGTAGCCCAGACACCAGACACTTCCTGCACACAGCCAGCAGCCCAGACACCAGTCACTTCCTGTACACAGCCAGGAGCCCGGACACCAGTCGCTTCCTGCACACAGCCAAGAGCCCGGACACCAGCCACCTCCTGCACACAGCCAGCAGCCCGGACCCCAGTCACTTCCTGCACACAGCCAAGAGCCCAGACACCAGTCACTTCCTGCACACAGCCAGCAGCCCAGACACCAGTCACTTCCTGCACACAGCCAAGAGCCCAGACACCAGTCAATTCCTGCACACAGCCAGCAGCCCATACACCAGTCACTTCCTGTACACAGCCAGCAGCCCGGACCCCAGTCACTTCCTGCACACAGCCAGCAGCCCAGACACCAGTCACTTCCTGCACACAGCCAGCAGCCCAGACAACAGTCACTTCCTGCACACAGCCAGCAGCCCAGACCCCAGTCACTTCCTGCACACAGCCAGCAGCCCAGACCCCAGTCACTTCCTGCACACAGCCAGCAGCCCAGACACCAGTCACTTCCTGCACACAGCCAGCAGCCCAGACCCCAGTCACTTCCTGCACACAGCCAGCAGCCCGGACCCCAGTCACTTCCTGCACACAGCCAAGAGCCCAGACACCAGTCACTTCCTGCACACAGCCAGCAGCCCAGACACCAGTCACTTCCTGCACACAGCCAAGAGCCCAGACACCAGTCACTTCCTGCACACAGCCAGCAGCCCGGACCCCAGTCACTTCCTGCACACAGCCAAGAGCCCAGACACCAGTCACTTCCTGCACACAGCCAGCAGCCCGGACCCCAGTCACTTCCTGCACACAGCCAGCAGCCCGAACCCCAGTCACTTCCTGCACACAGTCAGTAGCCCAGACACCAGCCACTTCCTGCACACAGCCAGCAGCCCAGACACCAGTCACTTCCTGCACACAGCCAGCAGCCCGGACCCCAGTCACTTCCGGCACACAGCCAAGAGCCCAGACACCAGTCACTTCCTGTACACAGCCAGGAGCCCGGACACCAGTCACTTCCTGCACACAGCCAAGAGCCCGGACACCAGCCACCTCCTGCACACAGCCAGCAGCCCGGACCCTAGTCACTTCCTGCACACAGCCAAGAGCCCAGACACCAGTCACTTCCTGCACACAGCCAGCAGCCCAGACACCATTCACTTCCTGCACACAGCCAGGAGCCCAGACACCAGCCACTTCCTGCACACAGTCAGCAGCCCGGTCCCCAGTCACTTCCTGCACACCGCCAGCAGCCCAGACACCAGTCACTTCCTGTACACAGCCAGCAGCCCAGACACCAGTCAATTCCTGCACACAGCCAGCAGCCCATACACCAGTCACTTCCTGTACACAGCCAGCAGCCCGGACACCAGTCACTTCCTGCACACAGTTAGCAGCCCGGTCCCCAGTCACTTCCTGCACACCGCCAGCAGCCCAGACACCAGTCACTTCCTGTACACAGCCAGGAGCCCAGACACCAGCCACTTCCTGCACACAGCCAGCAGCCCGGACCCCAGTCACTTCCTGTACACAGCCAGCAGCCCAGACACCAGTCACTTACTGCACACAGCCAGCAGCCCGGACCCCAGTCACTTCCTGTACACAGCCAGTAGCCCGGACCCCAGTCACTTCCTGCACACAGCCAGGATCCCGGACAACAGTCACTTCCTGCACACAGCCAGCAGCCCAGACACCAGTCACATTATGCACACAGCCAGCAGCCCAGACCCCAGCCACTTCCTGTACACAGCCAGCAGCCCATACACCAGTCACTTCCTGCACACAGTTAGCAGCCCAGACACCAGTCACTTCCTGCACACAGGCACAGCCAGCAGCCCAGACACCAGTCACTTCCTGCACACAGCCAGCAGCCCAGACCCCAGGCACTTCCTGCAAACAGCCAGCAGCCCAGACCCCAGTCACTTCCTGTACACAGCCAGCAGCCCAGACACCAGTCACTTCCTGCACACAGCCAAGAGCTCAGACACCAGCCACTTCCTGCACACAGCCAGCAGCCCGGACCCCAGTCACTTCCTGTACACAGCCAGCAGCCCAGACACCAGTCACTTCCTGTACACAGCCAGGAGCCCGGACACCAGTCACTTCCTGCACACAGCCAAGAGCCCGGACACCAGTCACTTCCTGCACACAGCCAAGAGCCCAGACACCAGTCACTTCCTGCACACAGCCAGCAGCCCAGACACCATTCACTTCCTGCACACAGCCAGGAGCCCAGACACCAGCCACTTCCTGCACACAGTCAGCAGCCCGGTCCCCAGTCACTTCCTGCACACCGCCAGCAGCCCAGACACCAGTCACTTCCTGTACACAGCCAGCAGCCCAGACACCAGTCAATTCCTGCACACAGCCAGCAGCCCATACACCAGTCACTTCCTGTACACAGCCAGCAGCCCGGACACCAGTCACTTCCTGCACACAGTTAGCAGCCCGGTCCCCAGTCACTTCCTGCACACCGCCAGCAGCCCAGACACCAGTCACTTCCTGTACACAGCCAGGAGCCCAGACACCAGCCACTTCCTGCACACAGCCAGCAGCCCGGACCCCAGTCACTTCCTGTACACAGCCAGCAGCCCAGACACCAGTCACTTACTGCACACAGCCAGCAGCCCGGACCCCAGTCACTTCCTGTACACAGCCAGTAGCCCGGACCCCAGTCACTTCCTGCACACAGCCAGGATCCCGGACAACAGTCACTTCCTGCACACAGCCAGCAGCCCAGACACCAGTCACATTATGCACACAGCCAGCAGCCCAGACCCCAGCCACTTCCTGTACACAGCCAGCAGCCCATACACCAGTCACTTCCTGCACACAGTTAGCAGCCCAGACACCAGTCACTTCCTGCACACAGGCACAGCCAGCAGCCCAGACACCAGTCACTTCCTGCACACAGCCAGCAGCCCAGACCCCAGGCACTTCCTGCAAACAGCCAGCAGCCCAGACCCCAGTCACTTCCTGTACACAGCCAGCAGCCCAGACACCAGTCACTTCCTGCACACAGCCAAGAGCTCAGACACCAGCCACTTCCTGCACACAGCCAGCAGCCCGGACCCCAGTCACTTCATGCACACAGCCAGCAGCCCAGACACCAGTCACTTTATGCACACAGTCAGCAGCCCAGACCTCAGCCACTTCCTGCAAACAGCCAGCAGCCCAGACCCCAGTCACTTCCTGTACACAGCCAGCAGCCCAGACACCAGTCACTTCCTGCACACAGCCAGCAGCCCAGACACCAGTCACTTCCTGGCTGCACACAGCCACAGACACCAGCCACTTCCTGCACACAGCCAGTAGCCCAGACACCAGTCACTTCCTGGCTGCACACAGCCACAGACACCAGCCACTTCCTGCACACAGCCAGTAGCTCAGACACCAGTCACTTCCTGCAAACAGCCAGGAGCCCAGACACTAGTCACTTCCTGCACACAGCCACAGACACCTGCCACTTTCTGCACACAGCCAGCAGACCATACACCAGTCACTTCCTGCACACAGCCTCCAGCCCAGACCCCAGTCACTTCCTGCAAACAGCCAGCAGCCGGACACCAGTCACTTCCTGCACACAGCCAGCAGCCCAGACACCAATCACTTCCTGCACACAGCCAGCAGCCCGGACTCCAGTCACTTCCTGCACACAATTAGCAGCCCGGACGCCAGTCACTTCCTGCACACCAGCCAGGAGCCCAGACACCAGTCACTTCCTGCACACAGCCAGCAGCCCAGACCCCAGTCTCTTTCTGCACACAGCCAGCAGCCCGGACCCCAGTCACTTCCTGCACACCAACCAGGAGCCCAAACCCCAGCCACTTCCTGCACACAGCCACAGACACCAGTCATTTCCTGCACACAGCCATGAGCCCGGACACCAGTCACTTCCTGCACAGAGCCAGCAGCCCATACACCAGCCACTTCCTGCACACAGCCAGCAGCCCAGACACCAGCCACTTCCTGCACACAGCCAGCAGCCCAGACACCAGTCACTTCCTGCACACAGCCAGCAGCCCAGACCCCAGTCACTTCCTGTACACAGCCAGCAGCCCAGACCCCAGCCACTTCCTGCACACAGCCACAGACACCAGTCATTTCCTGCACACAGCCAGCAGCCCATACACCAGTCACTTCCTGCACACAGCCAGCAGCCCAGACTCCAGTCACTTCCTGCACACAGCCAGTAGCCACAGACACCAGCCACTTCCTGCACACAGCCAGCAGCCCAGACACCAGTCACTTCCTGCACACAGCCAAGAGCCCAGACACCAGTCACTTCCTGCACACAGCCAGGAGCCCAGACACCAGTCACTTCCTGCACACAGCCAGCAGCCCAGACCCCAGCCACTTCCTGCACACAGCCAGCAGCCCAGACACCAGTCACTTCCTGAACACAGCCAGCAGCCCAGACCCCAGTCACTTCCTGCACACAGCCAGGAGCCCAGACACCAGTCACTTCCTGCACACAGCCAGCAGCCCAGACCCCAGTCACTTCCTGCACGCAGCCAGGAGCCCAGACACCAGTCACTTCCTGCACGCAGCCAGGAGCCCAGACACCAGTCACTTCCTGCACACAGCCAGTAGCCACAGACACCAGCCACTTCCTGCACATAGCCAGCAGCCCAGACACCAGTCACTTCCTGCACACACACTTTCTGCACTGCATGCTGCAGTCTTTTCAGCAGGATCCAGCCTGAGCCTTCACACTACTTGCAGTCTAACCAGTGAGGATGATACAAACAGCGTGTTGTGTGACTATAGAGAGGGGCGTGGGGAGGAGACATGGGCGAGGTTAATCAAGGGTTACTTGGGCGTCGCTAATGATTTAGTATGCTGTGCACACACTGGACTCTCGCCTGCAGAGATCTTTATCGGTCATCTGGTTGAGTTTAATCTAGCGTGCGTGGGTAGCTTTGGCTCCATACTCCAGGGGTAAAAGCTCCATCTGTAAGGGGCGGGCTTTTGATGCTGAGATTTGTAGTGCACTCCTGGTCAGATTTCTGTTGATGCGCCATGTTTAGTGCTTTACTGGTGTATGTAATGAAGAATACTAGATAAATCTCCTCCTAGGAAGACAGAAATCTATAAAGCCAGGGAAATAGTGAGATTGTGAGGCATATGTTCCGTTCCTGTGATATGCAGACCTCAGCTGATCCAGGGAAATGGCGAGATTATGAGGCGTGTGTTCCATTCCTGTGATATGCAGACCTCAGCTGATCCAGGGAAATAGCGAGATTATGAGGCGTGTGTTCCGTTCCTGTGATATGCAGACCTCAGCTGATCCAGGGAAATAGCGAGATTGTGAGGCATATGTTCCGTTCCTGTGATATGCAGACCACAGCTGATACAGGGAAATAGCGAGATTGTGAGGCGTGCGTTCCGTTCCTGTGATATGCAGACCTCAGCTGATCCAGGGAAATGGCGAGATTATGAGGCGTGTGTTCCGTTCCTGTGATATGCAGACCTCAGCTGATCCAGGGAAATAGCGAGATTATGAGGCGTGTGTTCCGTTCCTGTGATATGCAGACCTCAGCTGATCCAGGGAAATAGCGAGATTGTGAGGCGTGTGTTCCGTTCCTGTGATATGCAGACCTCAGCTGATACAGGGAAATAGCGAGATTATGAGGCGTGTGTTCCGTTCCTGTGATATGCAGACCTCAGCTGATCCAGGGAAATAGCGAGATTGTGAGGCGTGTGTTCCGTTCCTGTGATATGCAGACCTCAGCTGATACAGGGAAATAGCGAGATTGTGAGGCGTGTGTTCCATTCCTGTGATATGCAGACCTCAGCTGATACAGGGAAATAGCGAGATTATGAGGCGTGTGTTCCGTTCCTGTGATATGCAGACCTCAGCTGATCCAGGGAAATAGCGAGATTGTGAGGCGTGTGCTCCGTTCCTGTGATATGCAGACCTCAGCTGATACAGGGAAATAGCGAGATTATGAGGCGTGTGTTCCGTTCCTGTGATATGCAGACCTCAGCTGATCCAGGGAAATAGCGAGATTGTGAGGCGTGTGTTCCGTTCCTGTGATATGCAGACCTCAGCTGATACAGGGAAATAGCGAGATTGTGAGGCGTGTGTTCCATTCCTGTGATATGCAGACCTCAGCTGATACAGGGAAATAGCGAGATTATGAGGCGTGTGTTCCGTTCCTGTGATATGCAGACCTCAGCTGATCCAGGGAAATAGCGAGATTGTGAGGCGTGTGCTCCGTTCCTGTGATATGCAGACCTCAGCTGATACAGGGAAATAGCGAGATTATGAGGCGTGTGTTCCGTTCCTGTGATATGCAGACCTCAGCTGATACAGGGAAATAGCGAGATTGTGAGGCGTGTGTTCCGTTCCTGTGATATGCAGACCTCAGCTGATCCAGAGAAATGGCGAGATTGTGAGGCGTGTGTTCCGTTCCTGTGATATGCAGACCTCAGCTGATACAGGGAAATAGCGAGATTGTGAGGCGTGTGTTCCGTTCCTGTGATATGCAGACCTCAGCTGATCCAGGGAAATAGCGAGATTGTGAGGCATATGTTCCGTTCCTGTGATATGCAGACCACAGCTGATACAGGGAAATAGCGAGATTGTGAGGCGTGTGTTCCGTTCCTGTGATATGCAGACCTCAGCTGATCCAGAGAGGGCACTCGTTTAGCCTATGAAAGCTTCTAGCTGCTGCTGGTTAATTGGTTGGCAGCCATGGATAGGCTCTGCTTCTTCCCCTTCTGGCCGGTGAAAAGTTGCTGGGAAAGATCTCCGTGTTTGTGTGGAGATTTGCTGAGATTTGTGAGACTCTCACATAAACGTTTCCAGGTTAATCTTCTCATAAAGGGAGATGCTAGTCATCCAGACATGATTTAGTTAGAGTAACTGTGGTGTCTCAGGTTCTGTGTATGGTGGTATTTTATCTAATGCCTGAGCTCATCCGTGAGGAAATGCACTCAAACAACTGTTCAGTACCAAAGGTGCTGTCAGGAAAACACAACAAAAAGCAAACAGCTATTTATACTGGCGGTATAACCAGAGGCGGCACCAGAGAGCGTCTCTGGGCAGCTCACAAATTATTGAATGACAGGAGAAGCAACTCTCTCAGGCTGGTAAGAGAATGAACTATCTCAGGCTGGTAAGATATCACCACAGCTGCAGTTTTGTGAATTTTTTGTTTTGACTGAAGTGTCCTCCAATGACCTGTGCGGAAATAAAATGATAAGATCTATTGATGGTATTATAAAGCCAGGGCAGCAAATACTGTGCATGGCCTCCTTGCATGTTGCTTGTGCCGGTGGATTGTGTATTATAAAGTGATGTGTGTATTACTGAATATGCCGTATTTTCTACAACATGCAATTTATTAATGTGTCTCTGGTCTGTGCTCCCCCCCACCTATCTCCTGTGTGTCCTGTGCGTAGATCATCTGTGTCCCCCATAGCCCAGCGCCCCAGCTCTCTGGTCTGTGCTCCCCTGACCTCTCTTCTGTGTGTCCTGTGCGTAGATTGTCCCCCAGAGCCCCAGTTCTCTGATCTGTGCTACCCTGCACCGAAGTGACCGGGCGGCAATAATACATGTAGGCTTACTAACTGTCTGTAGTCTAGAGAAAGCCTCTAAGTTCTCCATTCTCAAGGGCTGGGCAGGCGGTTCTGACCAGGTCACCCTTTAGTCATGAGCCCGCTCCTGCAGAGCCGGGTTTAGAGCTTTTGCCTAACCGGGGTGCCCTTTAGTGATGGTCCTGCTCCTCCAGGGTTGGGTTTAGTGGTGGTTCTGACCTGGTCACCCTTTAGTAATGGTCCTCCTCCTCAAGGGCTGAGTTTAGAGGTTGGTCTGACCAAAAAGCCCTTTAGTGATTGTCCTGCTCCTCGAAGGCTGGGTTTTAAGGCAGTTCTGGTCAAGTCACCCTTTAGTTATTTTCCGGCTCCTCCAGGGCTGAGCTTAGAGGTTGATCTGATCAAGGGCTGGGTTTAGAGGAGTTGTCATTAGGTCACCCTTTAGTGAAGGTCCCACTCCTCAAGGGCTGGCTTTAGAGGCAGTTGTGATCAGGTCATCTTTTTAGAGAGGATTCCCCTACTTCAGGATTGGGCTTAGAGGTTGGTCTGTCCAGGATGTCCTTTAGCGATGGTCCCACTCCTACAGGGCTGGGCTTAGAGGTTGGTCTGACCAGAATGCTCTTTAGTGATGGTCCTGCTCCTCCAGGGCTGGACTTAGAGGTTGGTCTGACCAGAACGCGCTTTAGCGATGGTTGTACTCCTTCAGGCCTGGATTTACAGGTTAATCAGACCAGGTCACCCTTTAGTGATAGTCCCGCTCTTCCAGGGCTGGGCTTAGAGGTTAGTCTGACCAGAACACCCTTTAGTGATGGTTCCACTCCTCCAGGGCTGGCTTTAGAGGTGGTTCTTGCTAGGTCACCCTTTAGTGATGGTCCTGCTCCTCCAGGGTTGGGTTTAGAGATGGTTCTGACTAGGATACCCTTAGTGATGATCCCACTCCTTCAGGGCTGGGTTTAGAGGTGGTTCTGACTAAGATGCCCGTTAGTGATGGTTCCGTTCCGCTCCTCCAGGGCTGGGTTTAGAGGTGGTCCTGACCAGTTCATCCTTTAGTAATGGTTCTGCTCGTCCAGGGCTGCATTTAGAGGTGGTTCTGGCCAGGACACCCTCTAGTGATGATCCTTCTTCTCCAGAAGAAAGTGCTGAGAAAGCCCTGAGCCCTCTTCTGCAAGCTGTCAGTGTGACAACTACAAGTTCTGATTGTTGGCAGAAGCCCGGTACTTAGGTTTAAATCCTCCATGTTACTTTGACACGACACTATGCTTATCTCTAGATTTCCCTCCTAACCTGTTCCTTATTCTAGGCTCACTCCGTGGTTAAAAAAAAAAAAAAAAAAAGGGTAATGGAGGAGGGGAGGAATCTGTAGCCCCCGGCCCTTCCCTGCTATTGTTATGCCCCTGCCTAAGGGTGCATACACACATCAGACTATAGTCTTTGGAAAATGAAAGATCACAGACCAATCTTACCACCCTTCATGTAGTATGAGAGCCATACTCTACACAGTCTTTTCTTTTGTGCTGAACTCCTCATCAGACAGCAATCTTTGCAAGATGCTGCACACAAAGATGCTGTACACATGCAACAGATCAGTATCTGCAAAAGATCTGTTCCTGCAAATTTCATTCATAGTCTATGAGATCTGCAGATCCTCATACACACCTTGTTTAACAGACATTCATCTGCAGATCAGACAGTCATCCGCAGATCTGAAAATCCATCCTGGTGGATCTGATCTGCAGATGAATGTCTGTTAAACCAGGTGTGTATGATGATCTGCAGATATCATAGACTATGAATGCAATTTGCAGGAACAGATCTTTGGCAGGAACAGATCTTTTGCAGATACTGATCTTTTGTGTCTGTACAGCATCTGTGTGTGCAGCATCTTGCAAAGATTTCTGTCTGATGGGGAGTTCAGCTCCATAGAATAGACTGTGTAGGTGTGGCTCTCATACTACATGGAAGGGGGTAAGATTTCTGTCTGATGGGGAGTTCAGCTCCATAGAATAGACTGTGTAGGTATGGCTCTCATACTACATGAAGGGTGGTAAGATTGGTCTGTGATCTTTCATTTTCCAAAGACTATGGTCTGATGTGTGTATGAGCCTTAAAGGGAAGGTTCAGGGAGGGTGCCTAAAAAATAAAAATCAATTTCCACTTACCTGGGGCTTCCTCCAGCCCGTGGCAGGCAGGAGTTGCCCTCGCCGCCGCTCCGCAGGCTCCCGGTGGTCTCCGGTGGCCGACCCGACCTGGCCAGGCTGGCTGCCAGGTCGGGCTCTTCTGCGCTCCAAGGCCCGGCACTTCTGCGTCCCACGCCGGCGCGCTGACGTCATCGGACGTCCGCCGGGCTGTACTGCGCTCCCTTTAAGCCACAAGAGAGCACTAGAACTGAGCCAATTGAAACCAGCAGGAAGTGCAAATGATCAGAAATATTCAATGAGGTGCTGATAATTGCAGCATATATGCCTCTAGGAATTGGGCTGGTCAGATGCATTTCATTCTGTATACAGGTCCAATCTGCATAGGATTTCCATGAAACGTACGTTAGCTGCAATGATTGGTATCTTATTGCCCATGTGTCACTCCTCTAACTGAAGCATCGCTTTACTGCAGCCGTGCTCAGCAACCATTTCCTTTCCATAAAGTGAGGGGAAGGCATTGCTTGGGGGTTTCTGACGCTTTTGTCTGCATTTTATCACTTTATTATCTCTAGAACCTCTGGGGGGCGACGCTTTCAGTTCCGGCCTGGAGAGCCACGTCGGACTTTAAAAGCCTTTTCCTGGTTAGAGAGGATTTTATCAGAGAGCAGCTGAGGACAGGGGATGCAATTATCACAATTACAATCCACTCTTATGAGGTAATTACTAGAGACACTTAAAGGAGATGATGTGATGCTGGATAGATTTGTAATGTTTTTAGCCAATCCCAGGTTTGTTTGGCATAAGAGGAAGATGGCCGGCTTTATATGCCAGTAACTCTAGCCGGCATCACATGTTAGTGAGGGTTGGGGACATCTGGCGTCGTCTCCTATCAGATGTAATACGATGACCCCGCTAACTGTTCATGTCCTCCTGGCCAAATGTTATACGCAATGCTGGAGGAATACAATCTTCTCATGCTGGGCTAATCAATCCTCCATAATCCTATCAAACCCAACTAGTAACTGGACCATGGGAAATTCTAACAGCAATCAGGGTGCTAAAAACCACAGAATCCAAGCTCCTCCCCTTCAATAGTTACATAGTTACATAGTAAGATCTTCTTCCCCTCTATAGACTGAGCCCTCAGCATCCACCAGAGCCCATCTTCTACCCCTCTATAGACTGAACCCTCAGCATCCATCAGAGCCCATCTTCTACCCCTCTATAGACTGAACCCTCAGCATCCATCAGAGCCCATCTTCTGCCACTCTATAGACTGATCCCTCAGCATGACAGCATCCAACAGAGCCCATCTTCTACCCCTCTATAGACTGATCCCTCAGCATCCATCAGAGCCCATCTCCTACCACTCTATAGACTGATCCCTCAGCATCTATCAAAGCCCATCTTCTACCCCTCTATAGACTGAACCCTCAGCATCCATCAGAGCCCATCTTCTCCCCCTCTATTGACTGATCCCTCAGCATCCATCAGAGTCCATTTCCACCCCTCTATAGACTGAGCTTTCAGCATCCATCAGAGCCCATTTTCTACCACTCTATAGACTGAGCCCTCAGCATCCATCAGAGTCCATTTCCACCCCTCTATAAACTGAGCCCTCAGCATCCATCAGAGCCTATCTTCTACCACTCTATAGTCTGAGCCCTCAGCATCCATCAGAGCTCATCTTCTGCCCCTATAGACTGATCCCTCAGCATCCATCAGAGCCCATCTTCTACCCCTCTATAGACTGAGCCTTCAGCATCTATCAGAGCTTATCTTCTACCCCTCTATAGACTGAGCCCTCAGCATCTATCAGAGCCCATCTTCTACCACTCTATAGACTGAACCCTCAGCATCCATCAGAGCTCATCTTCTACCACTCTATAGACTGATCCCTCAGCATCTATCAGAGCCCATCTTTTACCCCTCTATAGACTGATACCTCAGCATCCATCAGAGCTCATCTTCTACCCCTCTATAGACTGAGCCCTCAGCATCCATCAGAGCCCATATTCTACCCCTCTAAAGACTGAGCCCTCAGCATTTATCAGAGTCCATTTCCACCCCTCTATAGACTGAACCCTCAGCATCCATCAGAGCCCATCTTCTACCACTCTATAGACTAAACCCTCAGCATCCATCAGAGCCCATCTTCTACCCCTCTATAGACTGATACCTCAGCATCCATCAGAGCTCATCTTCTACCCCTCTATAGACTGAGCCCTCATCATCCATCAGAGCCCATCTTCTACCCCTCTATAGACTGAGCCCTCAGCATCCATCAGAGCCCATCTTCTACCACTCTATAGACTGAGCCCTCAGCATCCATCAGAGCTTATCTCCTACCCCTCTATAGACTGAGCCCTCAGCATCCATCAGAGCTCATCTGCTACCACTCTATAGAATGAGCCCTCAGAATCCATCAGAGCTCATCTTCTACCCCTCTATAGATGGAGCCCTCAGCATCCATCAGAGCTTATCTCCTACCCCTCTATAGACTGAGCCCTCAGCATTTATCAGAGTCCATCTTCTACCACTCTATAGACTGATCCCTCAGCATCCATCAGAGCCCATCTTCTACCACTCTATAGAATGATCCCTCAGCATCCATCAGAGCCCATCTTCTACCACTCTATAGAATGATCCCTCAGCATCCATCAGAGCCCATCTTCTACCACTCTATAGAATGATCCCTCAGCATGCATCAGTGCCCATCTTCTGCCACTCTATAGACTGAGCCCTCAGCATCCATCAGAGCCCATCTTCTACCCCTCTATAGACTGAGCCCTCAGCATCCATCAGAGCCCATCTTCTACCACTCTATAGACTGAGCCCTCAGCATCCATCAGAGCTTATCTCCTACCCCTCTATAGACTGAGCCCTCAGCATCCATCAGAGCTCATCTGCTACCACTCTATAGAATGAGCCCTCAGAATCCATCAGAGCTCATCTTCTACCCCTCTTTAGATGGAGCCCTCAGCATCCATCAGAGCTTATCTCCTACCCCTCTATAGACTGAGCCCTCAGCATTTATCAGAGTCCATCTTCTACCACTCTATAGACTGATCCCTCAGCATCCATCAGAGCCCATCTTCTACCACTCTATAGAATGATCCCTCAGCATCCATCAGAGCCCATATTCTACCACTCTATAGACTGATACCTCAGCATCCATCAGAGCTCATCTTCTACCCCTCTATAGACTGAGCCCTCAGCATCCATCAGAGCCCATATTCTACCCCTCTATAGACTGAGCCCTCAGCATTTATCAGAGTCCATTTCCACCCCTCTATAGACTGAACCCTCAGCATCCATCAGAGCCCATCTTCTACCACTCTACAGACTAAACCCTCAGCATCCATCAGAGCCCATCTTCTACCCCTCTATAAACTGATACCTCAGCATCCATCAGAGCTCATCTTCTACCCCTCTATAGACTGAGCCCTCAGCATCCATCAGAGCCCATCTTCTACCCCTCTATAGACTGAGCCCTCAGCATCCATCAGAGCCCATCTTCTACCACTCTATAGACTGAGCCCTCAGCATCCATCAGAGCTTATCTCCTACCCCTCTATAGACTGAGCCCTCAGCATCCATCAGAGCTCATCTGCTACCACTCTATAGAATGAGCCCTCAGAATCCATCAGAGCTCATCTTCTACCCCTCTATAGATGGAGCCCTCAGCATCCATCAGAGCTTATCTCCTACCCCTCTATAGACTGAGCCCTCAGCATTTATCAGAGTCCATCTTCTACCACTCTATAGACTGATCCCTCAGCATCCATCAGAGCCCATCTTCTACCACTCTATAGAATGATCCCTCAGCATCCATCAGAGCCCATCTTCTACCACTCTATAGAATGATCCCTCAGCATCCATCAGAGCCCATCTTCTACCACTCTATAGAATGATCCCTCAGCATGCATCAGTGCCCATCTTCTGCCACTCTATAGACTGAGCCCTCAGCATCCACCAGAGTCCATTTTCTACCACTCTGTAGATTAAGCCCTAAGTATCAATCAGAGTTCATCTTCTACCACTCTATAAAATGATAGCTCTCAATGTCCATTCTGTACTAGACTTGCCTTGTTATCTGTGGTTGAACCTCTAGTCTGTATATTTGTAAGAACAAAGTTATGATTTTCTAACCAATTCAAACAACTGACAGTACTATGTGCCTATTCCATCCATTTTGTTCTGCGCATCTTCTGTTTGTGCATAAAGAAAAGGTCCCTCCTTTGTGCTTTCATTATCCTGCTTTCTTTGCCTCCCCTTCCTCCATTCCTCATCTCTGTATTAATAAATTGCATGTTGGTTTTGTTTTTGCTTGCTGACCACTTGCTTGCCTCCTTTTTCTTTACTTTTTGTCTTTTAGTTAGCACATAATGAATGTGCACAAGAGGACCACAGCCCAACTTGTCATGAACACTCACTTATGCATTCAGCCTCATCTACTCTTTCATTAGAGCTTTGGGTAGGATCCAGCAGTGAGCGGTAGGCCACAAGACAGATCTAGGGCATGTAGAAACTTGTTACACAGAACAACAGACAAACTAAAGCAAAACAGGGATTTTCCACTTCAGTATTTGGAGAATAAGTAGGAAACTAGGAGGCCAGACTTAAAATATACACAACAGAGCAGGTCCTTGGAGGGACGGTGGACTTTGTCTCCGGACTATATTAGTGCTTGATGGGCGTAGAATATCTGAACTCATTCTGTTCATCCTCTAGTCACAGTCAGTTGGGAAATCAAGCTTTTCGTCTGCCTTTCGGTCATATGAAATGAGTAAACCAGAAACCCCTCTGGAATGGGAATAACTGTATCACTTTCTTCTGGATGACTTCTAATTGCCAGAGAAGAAAGTCCAGTAGACATCTCATTCTAAATTCTAACTCCAACGGACCTCGTTTATAGGAGTCTTTTGAATAACAATTAGGCTGCCCACAATTACTAGTAATGAGATTCAGAATCTGTCAAATACACAACGACAGCTAAAATCTCTACGGTTAAAGTGAAACTCAACCTCTCTTGCCATCAATGTAGATTGGAGGTGGGGTGGAGGCATGCTTCCTGAAGTCGATGATCATTTAATTGGTTTAGGCTGTGTTGAGGACCAGTTTGTTCTCTCTACACCAGTTCTGTAAGGACAATAAGGGAAGGGGGGGGGGGGGGGGAGATGGAGGGAAAGAAAAGGAAAAGAGCGCACACAGAAACAATGAAGTGAGACCCGCCAAGCCTGCTGGGGAATGATTTCAGCTTTTAAAGTTGCTGACTAGCTCATATGGTTCTGTCAGTACGGAAGCGTTAGTCCCTCTTTAAGCCGAGGACACAGGTTATCAGGTTCCTGTGCAGCATTCCATCCCTGTAAAATGTCGGGTGGAGCCGCCCACTTACTGTGCTGGTGGCATCTGCAAGAGTAGTGCCGATATCTCATGGAGCAGTCCGAAGCAGCAGTGTCTGGAGCAGAGATGGAGGATGCCTGCAAGGAGTGTGCCGTACCACTCAAATTAACCATAGCAGCGGGTGGTGAGCGTGCAGCTAGTAGCACACAAAATGAGTGCTATGCAAGCATGAAAGGATGACATGAAGATCCGTGCCAGGTGAAAAGAAAAAAGATTTATTATGGGTTGCAACACGTTTCAGGGGAAAGCTTCTCCATTCTTCAGGCAAGGTTTTGATGACCTTGATAAAGTTTGCCGTGGATCTGAAGTTATTCATATAAAGAGGAAGAACAGGATCAGTGACGGGACGCAGCCTTGTGGGGCACTCATGTTGGTGACCCTTGGCTGTGAGAAGATGGCACACAGCTTGATGACTTGGGACCTGTTAGTGGACAAGTCTGTGATCCATAGGTGTAGGGTAGGATGGACTTTGAGTGCTACACGATTTTTCTGTAGGATACAGGGCAAGATGGTGAGAAAAGCCAAGTTAAAGTGTAGAAGGAGCATCCTGGCATATGGATCTGAACTATTCAGGTGATCGCTGATGAGCTCCAGGCGGATATTGATGGCATCATCGGTAGACCTGTTTGCTCTGTACACAAACTGTAATGAGTCCAGTAGCACCAATGTGGAGAGCTGAAGAAGGGACAGACCCACTCTCACAAAGGTCTTCATGATGACGAATGTAAGAGCCACGGGCCTAAAGTTGTTGAGGTCGGAGACTCCCTGCTTTTTAAGGACAGGATGATGATGGACTTCTTGAAGCACGTGTAGACTTTGCCCTCCTGTAGAGATTTGGTGTAGATGGGGGTGAGACTAGGAATGAGCTGCAGAGAACCGGTTTTCTGGCAGGCTGGTGACACACCATCAAAGCCTGAAGCTTTCCTAGCGAAAAACATCAGCCTCCCTCATCCCTCATAGCTGTAGTGGGTGAGCTAAGATTTGGGACTTTTTTATGAGGCAGTGGGGATGGGTAGATGGCATTAAGGGGCCCTGCAGGTGCCGCCTGGTTCCCCAACCCACAGTAAAAATGATTGAGGTTCTTGGCTAGCTCAGTGCTAGCTGTTGCATGTTGAGGGGGAGGGCTTGTAGTTGGTGGCACCCTTGAGTTCTTTCCAAACAAATTGTGAGTAGTTTTAGCAGAGGTTCTTTTTCATCTTCTTCAGCGTAGTCCTCCTTGGTGACTCTCAGTTCCCAGTTGAGATTGTTTCTTGCCGTCCTGTAGTCTTCTTTGTTGCCGAACTTGTGTACAGGTCCTTTGCACCTTAACAGTTGGACTTTAGGAGCGATTTTGCTCATTATAAGCACCTCCTGTAAGTGGGGACCAGGTGGATAAGGCAGTGGTCAGAGGAATATAGTGCTGATCATGGGACAGCCCTGTATCATCTCGCAGGAAAGTATAGCAGTGATTAATGGTGTTCAAGTTTCTAGTGTGGCAGGCGATGTGGTGGAAGCATGACAGCTGTTGGCCGAGGTTTGCACTGTTGAAGACCCCCATAACGATGAACAGCGCGTCAGGAAGGGTTGTCTCCCAAAGTGTGATGGTATAGCGCCCGGCACGTTTGACTTCAGCATCACGTGGGATGTACACGCCAACAAGGACGTAGGAGGAGAACTCCCTGGGTGAGCTGGCAGTTGACAAGAAGGAGTTGGAGTTTTGTAGAGCGTTTTTTTGGCTAGTACTGATGTGTTGGGGCACCATGAGGAGCTGATGTAGAGACAGATGCCACCTTCTTTCTTTTTCCCGCAGAGGACTCGAGTATTCCTGCCGAGCTCCTGAGAAGCCTCAGTTCCCCACACTTGTTAGTTACATTCCCAACCACACCTTGGGTCACACATAGCATGAAACATTCATGACCACAAATCCATGTTCACCATCTTGGCATCAGGTAAGCCATCATAAGACACAGATAGCAGGTGGTAAGCACTAGCTGAGGATAGGCTTCATTCATCACAATCTCCATTCATGACAAGTTCTTCTGTGATCTGAAGCATAGAGCTGCATGTTTCAGTGACTTCCTGCCTGCCTATTATATTGTGAATAATGATGATCACTCTGCAGCCAATCACATTGTACCCGTCATAGCCACACCTCCTGTGGGCAGCCATGTTATTAGTATTGGCAATGCACCTGGAGCCAGTGACGTCACTCAGGGTTAGGGATAGGCCGGCCCCTTAAAGGCATCCTGAAGCCATCGGATAGGCCGGCCCTCAAAGGCTTCCTGAAGATATCTGATAGGCCAACCCTCAAAGGCATCCTGAAGCCATCTGATAGGCCGGCCCTCAAAGGCAAATGAAGCCATCTGATAGGCCGGCCCTCAAAGGCAAATTAAGCCATCTGATAGCCCGGCCCCTCAAAGGCACCCTGAAGCCATCTGATAGGCCGGCCCTCAAAGGCATCCTGAAGCCATCTGATAGGCCGGCCCTCAAAGGCAAATGAAGCCATCTGATAGGCCGGCCCTCAAAGGCATCCTGAAGCCATCTTTGGCAATATAAACTGATCACACAATAATAAAGTGAATACCAGAAGCAGGCAAGAGTAAATATATCTTCTTTTTCTGCCTTCTTAGTACTTTACAGTTGCTAAGTGCTGAAACGTTATTTAAGAAGGGGAAAGATTACCTCCTGGGAGAAAAGATAGTTGTTTAGTAGCCAATAACTGAGCTTTTCCCGAATAAGCCTGAAGCCACTGGTAACTCCTGGAGCCGGGAGCATCTGTCTACTCAGCTAAACTGCTGCCCACAGAGTGTCACATGACGGGTGCAATCTATCATATAAACTACAAGCTCTTATATAACACAGATCTCTGGAAAATAGCAATATACTGGCAATAATGATTTGTGCTACATTGTATATTACAGACCTGTCACTTCCAGTATGGGCAGTATAACTCAATGCTTGTATTCAGCATACATTAGCTGCAGTGTGTGCTGATCACTGCTGTCCTCTGTATCTATCCACTTGCAATCCTTATCACCCCAGTGCACATGATTATCAGCACTTCAGCAAATCTCCCTGCAATCCTTATCACCCCAGTGCACATGATTATCAGCACTTCAGCAAATCCCCCTGCAATCCTTATCACCCCAGTGCAGATGATTATCAGCACTTCAGCAAATCCCCTGCAATCCTTATCACCCCAGTGCAGATGGTGATCAGCACTTCAGCAAATCCTCCTGCAATCCTTATCACCCCAGTGCACGTGATTATCAGCACTTCAGCAAATCCCCCTGCAATCCTTATCACCCCAGTGCACATGATTATCAGCACTTCAGCAAATCCCCCTGCAATCCTTATCACCCCAGTGCAGATGATTATCAGCACTTCAGCAAATCCCCCTGCAATCCTTATCACCCCAGTGCAGATGATTATCAGCACTTCAGCAAATCCCCCTGCAATCCTTATCACCCCAGTGCAGATGGTGATCAGCACTTTAGCAAATCCTCCTGCAATCCTTATCACCCCAGTGCACATGATTATCAGCACTTCAGCAAATCCCCCTGCAATCCTTATCACCCCAGTGCACATGATTATCAGCACTTCAGCAAATCCCCCTGCAATCCTTATCACCCCAGTGCACATGATTATCAGCACTTCAGCAAATCCCCCTGCAATCCTTATCACCCCAGTCCAGATGATTAAAAGCACTTCAGCAAATCCCCCTGCAATCCTTATAACCCCAGTGCAGATGAGTATCAGCACTTCAGCAAATCCCCCTGCAATCCTTATCACCCCAGTGCAGATGATGATCAGCACTTCAGCAAATCCCCCTGCATTCATTATCACCCCAGTGCACATGATTATCAGCACTTCAGCAAATCCCCCTGCATTCCTTATCACCCCAGTGCACATGATTATCATCACTTCAGCAAATCCCCCTGCAATCCTTATCACAGCAGTGCAGATGAGTATCAGCACTTCAGCAAATTCCCCTGCAATCCTTATCACCCCAGTGCACGTGATTAAAAGCAAATCCCCCTGCAATCCTTATCACCCCAGTGCACATGATTATCAGCACTTCAGCAAATCCCCCTGCAATCCTTATCACCCCAGTGCAGATGATGATCAGCACTTCAGCAGACAGTTATGCTAGACACACACGATGATATTTTCTGTCACATTTACCGGCAGATTATTTCCAACAGCTTTGATCTGATTTCCAATCGATTTTCTGTTCACTTCTATGGAAAATCGATCGTAATTCAGATTGGACCTGTAGGAAATAATCGATCTGACAGAAAATCTCACTATGTGTAGGTAGTATTACTGTTGTATAGGAAAGCAGGATAGACAGCAAACAATTGGTGCTGTTCATATTAAAGCACCATCTACAAGATACGATTCTTTGTGCAATTCGATTACGATTCTATTTACGATCCAATTAAATCCGACATGTCCGATCAGGATTCGATTCAGTTTTATTTGCCATAGTTTTGCAATGGCAAATCGAATTGAATCGAATCCCAATCGGACATATCGGATTTAATCGGATCATAAATAGAATCGTAATCGAATTGCACAAAGAATCGTATCGTGTAGATGGGGCTTAAGACATTTTAACCACAACCGGTGAAGCGCTCAGCGACACTTTGAGCGAGGATTAAAGCGCTTTCTATAATTGATAAAGAGAGATTATCCTTTTGACACGATGTTTTATGGCTGAGTCATGGAAAAAGGATATCTAATAAATGATTAAAGACATTTGAGCTTGTAGTTTATGAATAGATATTTCTGTGTGATTTGTGTTATTTCATGAAGTGTCATTTACCTCCTGTAATACTCATTACCAGCCCGGCAGATCCAGGAATTCCAGTTGGGGGATCCTTTTCTAGATTCGAGTATTGAGATATTCTCTCGTGTCTCTTCATTTACAAAATGACAATTTTAGTTATAAAATCGCTGCCAGGACTTGTTTTATGTCCGTTTATAAATTCCTTCACCAGCTAATATCAAACATATCAGTTTTAAAGTAATTTGTCAGGAGGAGGCCCAATCACCAGCCACTTCCTGTCCCCCAGACATCCATGGCTGTAAGCTGCAGGAAGCCTCTCAGAGTTCAGTCTGTGCCCCGCCCCCTTGTCATGATAATGACCAAAGTCTGAGAAAAGGACTTTTAGCTGCAGAAGCCTTATTTCACACACAAGGATGTGATTACTGAGATCCCAGAGGATATATTTAGATTGTCTGTACGCCTTCTTGTTCACCTTGCATTTTATTGCCTGAGGCCTCCACTCCAGTATTGTAGTAAGATAAAAAAATACGGCTTTAAATAGAATGAGAAATGCCTTACATTTATATTTCAATTAACATCACAGTGAAGTGACGGCCAGTCCTACATTGTATTCTTTGGTGGCCCGGTCCCCGCTGACACGCCCTGGGGCATGCCTTAACCACTCCCCTGCTGGAGCCACAGCCTCCATTTACTTCAATTGGAAGAGGCCTGAGGGGGTGACTGGCCACGCCCACCCAATAAAATAGAGAAAAGCAGCAGGAATGTGACACTTTGTAAAATAGTTGTGTTTGTGCTTCACCCTATAATTATTGTTATAATTATTATTATTTAGCCCTACATTAGTGAGACGGTTTTCTTTGTGCTTTTTGTTTAATGCGGTTTTCCTTTAACACTTGACTTTATTCTGGTGAATTTCAGGAAATATCCAAAATAAAAAGGCTTTTAAGCAGCGAATCCTCAAACTGTTGCCTTGCTGCGGACCACAGTCCACCCCGTCAGTCAGCGAAAGCAAGTGATCTCCTCCTCTATATCTGTGTGTGTGTGACCCCCGAGATGTACCGATTGTGCGCATATCTGTGTGTCTGTGTCCCGATATGCACCGATTGTGCTGATCGTAAAACGCCTAGTGGAGCGCAGTTGTGCTGTGTGTAAAACGCGTAGTGGAGCGCAGTTGTGCTGGTGGTAAAACGCGGTAGTGCAGCACAGTCGTGCTGTTGGTAAAACGTGTAATGGAGCTCAGTTGTGCTGGTGGTAAAAGGCGTAGTGGAGCGCATTTGTGCTGGTGGTAAAAGGCGTAGTGGAGCGCAGTCGTGCAGGTGGTAAAACGCGTAGTGGAGAGCAGCTGAGCTGGTGGTAAAACGTGTAGTGGAGAGCAGCTGTCCTGGTGGTAAAAGGCGTAGTGGAGCACAGTCGTGTTGGTGCTAAAACGCGTAGTGGAGCGCAGTCGTGCAGGTGGTAAAACGCGTAGTGGAGAGCAGCTGAGCTGAGCTTGTGGTAAAACGCATAGTGGAGTGCAGTTGTCCTAGGGGTAAAACGCGTATTGGAGCGCAGTCGTGCTGGTGGTAAAACGCGTAGTGGAGCGCAGTCGTGCTGGGGGTAAAACACACGTATGAATAACAAGCTATATTTGTACATCAGCCGGGTGTAAATCTGCTGAAAAATCAATCTTCAGAAGCCAAGTTGCGCTCCAGTACCAAACATCTGTATAAATAAAATGTCGCTTTCAATCTTATTTGTATTTTTATACTTCTGTTAGCTGACTTTTTGCTCATTTAGTTTTGCATTATATTTTATATTAAAGTACATTTTTAAGCTCGGTGACTGTGAAACATTTCATGGGTTATAAAAGGAATTAGTCATAGTAAACGAGCAATTAATGCCTCGATGCTCAGATATCAGTCAGGTCAGTCGGGCTGCTCGGTGAGGTGTCATATATCAGTCAGGACAGTCGGGCTGCTCAGGGAGGTGTCAGATATCAGTCAGAATGGTCGGGATGCTCGGAAAAGGGGGGGGGGGGGGGTCAGATGTCAGTCAGGGCAGTTGGGATGCTCGGGGAGTTGTTGAATATTAGTCAGGGCAGTTGGGATGATCGAGGAGGTGTCGGATATCAGTCAGGATGGTCAAGATGCTAGTGGAGGTGTCGGATATCAGTCAGGATGGTCAAGATGCTAGTGGAGGTGTCGGATATCAGTCAGGATGGTTGGGCTGCTCGGGGAGGTGTCGGATATCAGTCAGGACAGTCGGGCTGCTCGGGGAGGTGTCATATATCAGTCAGGACAATCAGGCTGCTCGGGGAAGTGTCGGATATCAGTCAGGACAATCAGGCTGCTCATGGAGGTGTCGGATATCGGTCAGGACAATCAGGTTGCTCGGGGAGGTGTCGGATATCAGTCAGGACAGTCGGGCTGCTCGGGGAGGTGTCATATATCAGTCAGGACAATCAGGCTGCTCCGGGAGGTGTCGGATATCAGTCAGGACAATCAGGCTGTTCGGGGAGGTGTCATATATCAGTCAGGACAATCAGGCTGCTCGGGGAGGTGTCGGATATCGGTCAGGACAGTCTGGCTGCTCATGGAGGTGTCGGATATCGGTCAGGACAATCAGGTTGCTCGGGGAGGTGTCGGATATCAGTGAGGATGGTCAGGCTGCTCAGGGAGGTGTCAGATATCAGTCAGGATGGTCTGGTTGCTCGGGGAGGTGTCATATATCAGTCAGGACAATCAGGCTGCTCGGGGAGGTGTGGGATATCACTCAGGATGGTCAGGCTGCTCGGGGAGGTGTCGGATATTGGTCAGGACTGTCAGGCTGTTCGGGGAGGTGTCGGATATCGGTCAGGACAGTCTGGCTGCTCAGGGAGGTGTCAGATATCGGTCAGGACAATCAGGCTTCTCAGGGAGGTGTTGGATATCAGTCAGGACGGTTGGGCTGCTCAGGGAGGTGTCGGATATCAGTCAGGATAGTCGGGCTGCTTGGGAGGTGTCGGATATCAGTCAGGACAGTTGGGCTGCTTGGAGAGGAGTCATATATCAGTCAGGACAGTCGGGCTGCTTGGAGAGGTGTCATATATCAGTCAGAACAGTCGGGCTGCTCGGGGAGGTGTCGGATATCAGTCAGAATGGTTGGGCTGCTTGGGGAGGTGTCGGATATCAGTCAGGACAGTCTGGCTGCTTGGGGAGGTGACGGATATCAGTCAGGACGGTCTGGATGCTCAGGGAGGTGTCGGATATCAGTCAGGACGGTCTGGCTGCTCGGGGAGGTGTCGGATATCGGTCAGGACGGTCTGGCTGCTCGGGGAGGTTTCATATATCAGTCAGGACAATAAGGCTGCTCGGGGAGGTGTCAGATATCAGTCAGGATGGTCAGACTGCTCCGGGAGGTGTCGGATATTGGTCAGGCTGGTCGGGGAGGTGTCGGATATCAGTGAGGATGGTCGGCTGCTCGGGGAGGTGTTGGATATCTATCAAGGCGGTTGGGAAGCTCAGGGAGGTGTCGGATAGCAGTCAGGGCAGTCGGGCTGCTCGGGGAGGTGTCGGATATTGGTCAGGACAATCAGGCTGCTCGGGGAGGTGTCGGATATCAGTCAGGATGGTCAGGCTGCTCGGGGAGGTGTCGGATATTGGTCAGGATGGTCAGGCTGCTCGGGGAGGTGTCAGATATCCGTCAGCACGGTCTGGCTGCTTGGGGAGGTGTCAGATATCAGTCAGGATGGTCTGGTTGCTCGGGGAGGTGTCGGATATCGGTCAGGACAATCAGGCTGCTCGAGGAGGTGTCAGATATCAGTCAGGATGGTCAGGCTGCTCGGGGAGGTGTCGGATATTGGTCAGGACAGTCTGGCTACTCAGGGAGGTGTCGGATATCAGTCAGGATGGTCAGGCTGCTCGGGAGGTGTCGGATATTGGTCAGGATGGTCAGGCTGCTCGGGGAGGTGTCGGATATTGGTCAGGATAGTCAGGCTGCTCGGGGAGGTGTCGGATATTGGTCAGGACAGTCTGGCTGCTCAGGGAGGTGTCTAATATCGGTCAGGACGGTCGAGCTGCTCGGGGAGGTGTTGGAGATTGGTGAGGAGGGTCTGGCTGCTCAGGGAGGTGTCGGATATTGGAAAACAAAATATTTCATCTTAATGACACTTAAATGCAATTTGTGTAATAATTTGTGCGGTGTAGTGGGACGCAGACAGTATGCGATATACATCGGTGCGCTATATTCCCACAGTACGGTTTTTGCGTCCATGCTGTGCATTACTGTAACATGCACTGAATAGTGTAGTGTTGTTAATACTTTGCTTTCTCTCTTGCAGACAGCGAAGAAGATGACTTTGAGTTGTCTATGGTTTGCCATCGCCCGGAGGGACTGGAGCAGCTGCAAGAACAAAGCAAATTCACCAAAAAAGAACTTCAGGTTCTGTACAGAGGCTTTAAAAATGTAAGTATGTGGTGTGGGTTTGTTTTTCTCTCGTTTATCTGAAGGTGTGGTGTTTGTTAGGGATGGTCGGAAATGCCAATTTCCGATTCCGAGGAAAATCCGCATTCCGCCATTGCCAATTACCGATACTGCTACCTATTCCGCTTTCCGATACCAATTTCCGCATTCCGATGCGGATTTCCGCCGGAAATCGCGCACATTTCTGCCAAATTTAACATTGATTTTCTCAAAAACTATACGGTCTTTTTGAAAACTTTTTTTCATCTTGTTCACAAGATTCTGTTTAATAAACCCTGAAAATTTGGTGTTTCCAGGACTTATGGGGGCTTTGCTATTAACCGCTAGAGGCTCCCTATGCTGACTATTTCGTTGTAGTTTGGCACTGTTATTTGGCCTGAGGAAGCGAGCTCAGACCTGTGAAATGTGTTGCCTGTGCTATTAATAAAATCCTTTGTTTCATCAAAGATTTTCGTTATTTGAGGTAAGCCACCTCAATATATTTTGTCAATTTTAAACTGCTTTTAAGTGCTTTTATAAACCACCAGGGCGCCTCTTTCAACCAATTCGTCCCTGAGCTGCCTGGTTGTCCTCATATCCGACACCTCCTCGAGCAGCCCAACCTCCCTGACTGATGTCTGACACCTCCCCGAGCAGCCCGACTGTCCTGACTGATATATGACACCTCCCCGGGCAGCCTGACCTTCCTGACTGATATATGACACCTCTCCGAGCAGCCTGACCTTCCTGACTAATATATGACAAATCTCAGAGCAGCCCGACTATCCTGACTGATATCCGACACCTCCCCGAGCAGCCCAACCTCCCTGACTGATATCAGACACCTCCTCAAACAGCATGACTGTCCTGACTGATATATGACACCTCCCTGAGCAGCCCAACTGTCCTGACTGATATCCGACAACTCCTTGAGCAGCCTGGCCGTCCTGGCCGATATCCGACCTTTATCTCATCTTGGGCTCGATGCAGTTACGGTAATGAGGTTTGGTACCTTTAGTTATGCTTGTAACCGTAGCAACACTACTCAAGTACCACGAGTCGTGCTAATAGCGTAACTGAAGGTACTTCCTGCAGAAGTTAGTGTAATATTGTGTGCACTGTGCGGCAGTATTACCGCAAGTTACTGCATGTGGTTACTCAGCACCTCAGACTGCAGGAAACCATAATGTTGACGATCCTTTCATACGAGGCCGTGTGAAGTGTTTCTTGGAGTTATTTGAGAGAGAACTCATAAATGATGCAGAGGCCGTCTCTCCAGTGAACCTCTGAGGCTCTGGGATATCTCCTCCAGCCGGGACTGAATTTCAGCGGCCACCAGGCACAGCTCCGATTTCAGAGAAGCCATGAGATGAGGTCCATCAAGCTTGAAGGATGTGGCCCACATTTTAATCACAAAGCCCCCAATTTATTATTTAGGCTTGGACCGAGGTTAGACTGGCTGAGATTTGATCCAGGCTTGGAGCCCACACTGAATATACAATAATTGTACAGTGGGTTGCAAAAGTATTCGGCCCCCTTGAAGTTTTCCACATTTTGCCATGTTACTGCCACAAACATGAATCAATTTTATTGGAATTTCACATGAAAGACCAACACAAAGTGGTGTACACATGAAAATTGGAACGAAAATCATACATGATTCCAAACATTTTTTACAAATAAATAACTGCAAAGTGGTGTGTGCATAATTATTCGGCCCCCTTTGATATGAGTGCAGTCAGTTGCCTATAGACATTGCCTGATGAGTGCTAATGACTAAATAGAGTGCACCTGTGTGTAATCTAATGTCAGTACAAATACAGCTGCTTTGTGAGGGCCTTAGAGAATATTGGGAGCAACAACACCGTGAAGTCCAAAGAACACACAAGACAGGTCCAAGACAGGTCAGGGACAGGACCGGCCCGCTCATGAGGCGGGGTGAAACTTTTGCCTCAGGCGGCAAAATTCCAGGGGCGGCACCCGCCCGTCGGTGGGTGCGGGGAGCCGGCCGCCGAGCTGGAGGGGTAGCTGGCAGGACGGGGGTATTGGGCCTAGCAGCGGGGAGGGGGGTCGGACCCCCCCCTCCCTCGCCTGGGTCCCCAGTCCTCCGCTCCCCTCCAGCCTTAAATACAAGCAGCCGCTATGTGTAAGAGGCACGGGCGGGTAGGACTCACCTCTTCCTCGTTCCAAGCGTGCGCTCCACTGACGTCACTTCCTGCCTCAGGCGGCAAATAGTCTAGGGCCGGCCCTGGTTAGGGATCAAGTTATTGAGAAATTTAAAGCAGGCTTAGGCTACAAAAAGATTTCTAAAGCCTTTAAGATCCCACTGTTCAAGCGATCATTCAGAAATGGAAGGAGTATGGCACAACTGTAAACCTACCAAGACAAGGCCATCCACCTAAACTCACAGGCCGAACAAGGAGAGCGCTGATCAGAAATGCAGTCAAGAGGCCCATGGGGACTCTGGATGAGCTGCAGAGATCTACAGCTCAGGTGGGGGAATCTGTCCATAGGACAACTATTAGTCATGCACTGTACAAAGTTGGCCTTTATGGAAGAGTGGCAAGAAGAAAGGCATTGTTAACAGAAAGCATAAGAAGTCCCATTTGCAGTTTGCCACAAGCCATGTGGGGGACACAGCAACCATGTGGAAGAAGGTGATCTGGTCAGATGAGACCAAAATGGAACTTTTTGGCCAAAATGCAAAACGCTATGTGTGGCGGAAAACTAACACTACACATCACTCTGAACACACCATCCCCACTGTCAAATATGGTGGTGGCAGCATCATGCTGGGGGGGTGCTTCTCTTCAGCAGGGACAGGGAAGCTGGTCAGAGTTATTGGGAAGATGGATGGAGCCAAATACAGGGCAAACTTGGAAGAAAACCTCTTGGAGACTGCAAAAGACTTGAGACTGGGGCGGAGGTTCACCTTCCAGCAGGACAATGACCCTAAACATAAAGCCAGGGCAACAATGGAATGGTTTAAAACAAAACATATCTATGTGTTAGAATGGCCCAGTCAAAGTCCAGATCTAAATCCAATCGAGAATCTGTGGCAAGATCTGAAAAATGCTGGTCACAAACGCTGTCCATCTAATCTGACTGAGCTGGAGCTGTTTTGCAAAGAAGAATGGGCAAGGATTTTAGTCTCTAGGGGCTCGATTCACAAAGCGGTGATAACCCAGTTATGACGCCTAAAAGACTTTAGGCGTGATGACCTTTTCACCACTGAGTTATCACCGCTTTTTCCTGCTCTTCGCGCAAAGTTACCGCGCGTACGCGCGTGAGCGCGCGCGCAAAGTCCCATAGGGTTTAATGGGAGCTTCGCGCGAAGTGTCGGGTGCTGCGCGCGCACTTACGCGCGTACGCGCGGTAACTTCGCGCGAGTTTCTTCTTATCATGCCTAAAGTGAGTTTAGGCGTGATAAGGGCCTTTTCACCAGCGTGCAAACACTTTGCACCGCTTGGTGAATCAAGCCCTAGATGTGCAAAGCTGGTAGAGACATACCCTAAAAGACTGGCAGATGTAATTGCAGCAAAAGGTGGTTCTACAAAGTATTGACTCAGGGGGGCTGAATAATTACGCACACCCCACTTTGCAGTTATTTATTTGTAAAAAATGTTTGGAATGATGTATGAATTTTGATCCACTTCTCACATGTACACCACTTTGTATTGGTCTTTCATGTGGAATTCCAATAAAATTGATGCATGTTTGTGGCAGTAATGTGACAAAATGTGGAAAACTTCAAGGGGGCCGAATACTTTTGCAACCCACTGTGTATATATCGCCTTGCAGCGATGGGTCCTCGGATCAAATCTTAGCAAGGGCACTATCTGCACAGAGTTTGTATTTTCTCCCTGTGCCAGAGTGGGGTTTCTCCGGGCATTAGGGTTTTTACCCACATCCCCAAAAAACATACAGATAAGTTAAATGGCTTCCCCCTAAAAATTGGCCCTGCGCTATGATACATACACACTACACAATAGATACATACATAGACATAAGACTATAGTAGGATTAGATTGTGAGCTCCTCTGAGGGACGGTTAGTAACTAGACAATGTACTCTGTACAGCGCTGCGTAATATGTCAGCCCTATATAAACACTATAAATAATAGCCTGCGACCCACCAGATCACTTTCAAGGAGTTGCCGGCTAGTGTTGTTTGCAAATTTTTGCTACAGTTTTGATTTCCAGAAAATGTTCTAGAAAATTTTCTCAAAAGTAGCTCTATTTTCATATTTTCCAAAACAATATTTTCACAGCAAAAATTTGCAAAAAACAACACTTATTTTCGGTGGCATTTTTGCTCGAAAATCGAATTTAACATTCTTTTGGTGAAAAATGAATGTGAAAAGACTATTGGCTTTTCGCTCATCACTGTTGCGACTGTTGCGGCGATTTCATAAGTGCTTCGCTGCTGAAAGTGAGTGGCCATGATCCCACAGGAGCCATTCCACTCAATCACCCAGCATGCAGCATTTCATGAGGAGAAGCCACGCCCAAAATCCCTGAAATGCTCCAGAAATCAATCTGCTGTAAAGTGGCAAAATCACTCTTAAAAACACCAGCATTTTAGAGCACTTTGCGATCACAAGTGAGTGCCAGTCCTTCCACTTCGTTCCTTTGTAACAGATAATGCAACACAGGTTTCCATAAGACTGCAGCCTCTTGTCATATGATTCCATGCCAGGTCTCTCTATGGGGATGGGGGGGGGGGGGGACGGGCAGTGCCATGGCAGCCTCAGACAGGGGGCCATACTGACACATGACTACATCACTGATAGTGTTGTCATAGGACTGCAGCCTCTGGTCACATGATTCCATGCCAGGTATCTCTATGTGGGAGGGGCATACTGACACATGGCTACGTGG
Organism: Hyperolius riggenbachi; assembly: GCF_040937935.1. NCBI lineage: Eukaryota > Metazoa > Chordata > Amphibia > Anura > Hyperoliidae > Hyperolius > Hyperolius riggenbachi. Next base: position 80,093 of record NC_090655.1, on the reverse strand, counting down.
TGTTATCATATGACTGCAGCCTCTTGTCACATGACTCCATGCCAGGTCTCTCTATGTGGGAGGGGCATACTGACACATGGCTACGTCACTGATAGTGTTATCATAGGACTGCAGCCTCTTGTCATATGATTCCATGCCAGGCCTCTCTATGGGGGGAGGGGCATACTGACACATGACTACGTCACTGATAGTCAAGTAATGTAAATATAAATACAGTAAACTCATGCAATGCTTTCTTGTCATAACAGGAGTGTCCTACTGGGATTGTCAACGAGGACAACTTCAAGCAGATTTATTCCCAGTTCTTCCCACAGGGAGGTAAGCGTCACATTATTATAACTGTTTATATAACACTCCTGTCAGCGGGAATAGGATCGGGTAGATTGCAGAATTGGTTTCAGAACCTTCTAAAGGGGCCCATACACCTAACGATTTTCCCGCCGATATACAGCAGAGTTGATCACTGTGATCAAATCTGCAGTGAAATCGTTGCGCAAACGCTGACCGAACAATCGATTTCCATCTAAAATCGATCGTTCCCATCGATCTGTCCGTGCGGAAGCTTTTTCTTTATCGCCGGCGGGTCGGGAGTGCGTCGATAGTGGCAGTCGAATGCCCGACGCAATACAGCAGAGATACATTACCTGTTCCGGCTGGCACGACTCCCCCGGTCTCCGCTGTCTTCTTCTCCGCGCTGGGTTCCTGGGCTGCAGCATCATTGAACTTCCTGTCCCGGCAGGAAGTTTAAACAGTAGAGCGCCCTCTACTGTTTAAACTTCTCCTGGACAGGAAGTTCAATGAAGCCAGCCTGACCAGAGACCAGTGTGGAGAAGAGACAGCGGAGACCGGGGGACTCGTGCCGGCCGGATCAGGTAATGTATAGCTGGCGGGCAGCAGCAGCTTCACAGATTGTGATCGGTTTCAGGCTGAAATTGATTCACAATCTGTTTGCAGTAAAGGCAGCCATACGATCCCTCTCTGATCAGATTCGATCAGAGAAGGATCTATCTGTTGGTTAAACTGATGGCAAAACGACCATTGTATGGCCACCTTAAGGATGTCAAACTCATTCCCACAGGGAAGGTGCAGCGTAGCATTGCCGTCATGTGCGGCCTCAGTGATGCTCCTCTGTGCAGGTGGGGCAGATGTTCATACACTACATGTTCTGGGATTAGGAAATAGAGGAGGAAGGCAGCCTATAGCAAAACTGCCGCCTGCCCTTACCCTATGAATAGGAGTTCACTGGGCAACTCACATTCTCACAGGGGCCCCAACCGTCCCGTTTTCGCCGGGACTGTCACGGGTTGGGGGAGGGGTCCCGCTGTCCCGGGATACCCCCCCTTGTGTCACGGCAGGCCGGCAGGCAGCGGAGGTAAAAAAAGGATCGAGGCGCCAGCCGGCGGCTTTGGTGTGTGGGATGCGGTCTGTGATAATAGTGTCCCTCCCTCCCTCCCTATGTGCCCCCCAGTGTCCCCCTGTATGCAAAGATACGAGCGCAGCAGAGCGGCAGTCTTACCATCTTCCTCGCGTACCGGGCATCTCTTGCTTCCATCTATTTCCTGTGACGTCGCAGGAAGCGGAGAAGACGAGATCCTTTTTTCACCTCCACACCCAGGGCCATGGGCACCCTCACCTTTCTCCCCACCATTTATATAAATACCAAGGGGTAAGCAGCACAAACCAAATTTTTATGCAATTCTATGCAAAGCATGCACGCAGCACAGGAGGTCCCCAACCTCCATAAGAAATATATAATTACAGAGGGCTGCAGCACACAACAGGAAAACAGTGACAGGGGCTCTTGGTTACGCTTTAACGCGCTTAAGCTCACCAACTGCGCCAAAGTTTCCCCGATCTGGTGAGTCCTACTCTACCATGCAAAATGCCAGTTTTTATAGGCAGTCTAGTGGGAACTAAACCAAAAACCCAAGAGTCAACTAAATGGGAAAAAAGGAAATTAAAAACACCTTACCTTTTACTAGCTACCAAATGAACTCTCTGAACATGTGCAAAGTATATATATTTTGACTAGGGGTGTGTCAGAGGGTGTGGTTGGGTGTGTGTCAGGGGGTGTGGCTTAAGTGTCCCGGTTTCTCATCTCAAAAAGTTGGGAGGTATGTTCTCATGCCATCAGCACTGCACACATAGTCCATGGGCAGGGAGGCAAAGTCAGAGGGAGGAGGAACACAACATGAACCACCTCCTGGGCCCCTCTGCCCCAGTGCCCCCTAGCAGCTGCTATGTTTATTGCTACACCCCTGGAGGAAGGTGACAAGTAAAGCAGCTTTATCCTACCTGGCGGTACGCATTTCAGATGCTGCGTCTGCGGGAGGATTTTTTAAAATAAAATTTGATTTAAATGTTTAGGCTAGCAATTCACTAGCTAAATATGCCCCCCAAGTCCTCCGGCACCCCTCGGATCCCCCCGATCGCCGCCGGCAATATTTACCCGTCCGCGATCCCGCGAGAGCCGCTGCTTCACTGTTTAGCTTCAGTCGTCGCTATGGCGGACATGACGTCATGCGCAGTCCCGATCCTCCCCATAGCAAAGCCTGGAGCTGATTGGGAGGCTGAGCCATCGCGGGATCCCTGGGAGGTACGTATTACAGCGGGGGTCGGGGGGGGCGAGCGGAGGCACTTGGGGGGAATAGTTAGCTAGTGAAGTGCTAGCTTAAACATTTAAAACCATTTTTATTTTAAAAAATCCTCAGAGGGCCGTGCGATCCTACCCGGCAGCTAACCCGGGAGGTTAAAAGCATAGCTCCCAACTGTCCCTCCTTTGGGGGACAGTCCCTCTTTAGGAGCCCTGTCCCTCTTTCCTCCTCATTGTCCCTCTTTCAGGACTGATGAACAGATCTGTTTAAATATACCGGTATATCTATCCTACTTCTCCTAAAAATGACTTTTTTAGATATGCCACAGTTTTATTTTATATTTAAATCTAGGTTTTAAGTTTTTACTGTTTCATTGTCTCTGCTCAATGACACATTCATTGCAGTATGCCAGAGCTCAAATCTATGAATTATTGACCCCTTTTTATCTCTTTTTCTGCTCTTAACCTCCCTGGCGGTTTGTTAAAATCCGCCAGGGGGCAGCAAACCCCCTTTTTTTTTTTATTTTATTTTTTTTTCATGTAGCGAGACAAAGTCTCGCTACATGATAGCCGCTGCTGAGCGGCATCCCCCCAGCCCCTCTGATCGCCGCCGGCGAAAGGAGATCAAGAGATCCCGTTCAAAGAACGGGATCTCTTGGAGGGCTTCCCCCGTCGCCATGGCGACGGGGCAGGATGACGTCACCGACGTCATCGACGTCGTGACGTCAAAGGGGAATCCGATCCACCCCACGGCGCTGCCTGGCACTGATTGGCCAGGCAGCGCACGGGGTCTGGGGGGGGGGGGGCGGCTGCGGCGACGGGTATAGCGGCGGATCGGCGGGCAGCGGCGGCGATCGGAGGTTACACGCAGCTAGCAAAGTGCTAGCTGCGTGTAACAAAAAAAAAATTATGCAAATCGGCCCAGCGGGGCCTGAGCGGTGCCTCCCGGCGGCATAGCCCGAGCTCAGCTCGGGCTTACCGCCAGGGAGGTTAAAAGCCATTTAGTGACAGAAAAATGTTTTATGGCTGTAATTACTTATCAGTGAGGGTTATGCTATATTCTGACCCAGTCCGACCCGATCCTGACCCGAAATTGTCACTTGCATACTTGATGTTTAACTTTTCCAAGCAGAGAAAGAAAAAAAGGAACACAGCCTAGTTATTTGTGTGCTTGGCACTGTACATACCCATGTCTATCTCATCATGTCACATGTCACCTCGTAAGTCCTTTAAGCATCCCTCTTTCTGATCTCAAAAAGTTGAGAGGTATGTTAAAAGCGGGTCAGTGAAAAATGGCGCCCAGCGCCGATAGATAAAGATGGCGCCCCATTCACTTACATTATCAAACGATATTTATTGTTTTAAAGGTTAAAAAATGGTGCCGACCTTTTGAACGGAATTTATCGTTTTTAAAACTTTTTTTTTGTCCTGCCTGAACGATATTTATCGTTTTAAGCCCTGCTTTGCTGCCCTGTTTGGAAAATGTCTGCCCGCCAAGTTTAACGTTTAATAGCACAGCCCCCTTAAAAGCTAAAAACACAAAATTTGCAGGGAATGTTAAGAAGAAAATTGTGAAGAAGAGGACATTTTTTTTTTCAAAAAGACCTTATAGTTTTTGAGAAAATCAACTTTAATTTTCCAACGGTCAGAAGGAGAATATTCAAACGCCCGCCGACTTTAGCGGTTAATAGCAAAGCCCCTTCAAACGCCAGAAACACCAAATGTGTAGGGAATGTTAAGAAGAACAGTGGGAACAAGAAGAATTTTTTTTTTTTAAAAAGACCTTATACTTTTTGAGAAAATCGATTTTAAAAGTTCAAAGGAAACAAGTAACTATTTAAATTGGGTAATGACATTTCTGCGGGAAACAATTCCCGCCGACTTAAGCAGTTAATAGCAAAGGCCCCTTAAATCCTAGCAACAACTTATTTGCAGGATATGTTAAAAAGATGGTGGTAAACAATATTTAAAAAAAAAAATTAAAACATTTTATTTTTTTTAAATTTGAATTTTTGTTTTATGTTCAGAGTGTGGAAATTTTTTTTAAAAAAATGACGTGGGGTCCCCCCTCCCGAGCCTCTGTAACCCCTTGTCCCCCATGCAGGCTGGGATAGCCAGTGCCCCGGCCGACTGGGGCTTCGCACCCTGAGCTATACCAGCCCGCATGGTCCATGGTAAGGGGGGGCTCTGGAGGAGAGGGGTGGCCAAGCCTTCCCCTCCCCCCCCCCCCCCCCCGGAGTCCTTGTCCAATCCATGGACAAGGGGCTCTTCCCCACCTCCGGTAACCCAGGAGGAGGTGGGGGCGACGACTCCCTGGGGGGGGAGGGGGGGTTAATGGTGGCATCTGGGGGTCCCCTTTAAGAAGGGGAACCCAGACGCCTGCCCCCCTCCTATGAGAAATGAGTATAGGGGTGCAAAGTACCCCTTACCCATTTCCATAAAAGGTTTAAATGAAAAAAAAAAAACGCAACAACGAGAAAAATCCTTTAATGTTCTTAATTTAACCAGAAATACTTACCTGTACCTTTAAGAAAAAATTCCCACGCCAATTAGGTCCCACGACAGTATCCTCTATCTTGTGACCTTCTGTTACATCTTGATTGAAGATCTCCGCCGCCCCGACGCCACACACGCCGCCCCCGCCGCACTGCTCTCAGCTATGTAATGGGCTATACAGACGCATTACCGCTAGCTGCCGCTGCCCTACCTGCCTCTCTCACACCTGTCACCCTCACCCATGCTGGCACCCATGGGTGCATTGGGTGCCAGCATGGGTGAGGGTGACAGGTGGGGGGAGGCAGGTAGGGCAGCGGCAGCTAGCGGTAATGCGTCTGTATAGACGCACTCTCAGCTATACTAATAGCTGAGAGCAAAAAGCATCTTTAAATTTTGGCTCCAAAGCTCCGCATTAGTTCCTTATCGACCAATGGGGATCCTCCTGATCCCCATTGGTCTGTAAAGGAACCAATGGGGGCCATTGGAGCCAAAATTTAAAGATGCTTTTTGCTCTCAGCTATACTGTATAGCTGAGAGCAGTTCGGTGGGGGCGGCGTGTGTGACGTCGGGGTGGTAAAATAGTAAAATGATTCGAGATTCAGATCAAAGATCCGGATCTTTTCAATGATCTGATTCGAATCATGCGAATCATTGAAAAGATACGGACTTCCCATCTCTAGTTGGGAGCTATGAAATATGATTGGCCACATCCAGGCCAATCAAAACTGACAGGAAGTGAGTATGATTGGCCACATTCAACAGGAAGTGACTATGACTGCCCATATTCCACCTTTGTCTTGTATTATATATTTTGTATTGTTATGCCCTGTATGCTGTTGCACAGAGCCACAGAAGATGCTGGCGCTATAGAAATCAATAATAATAATTTGCATTCCGTTTCCATGCTAGCTGCATTATTGGCAGTGGCTGCTTACAGATCTTTCCCATGAAACAGATCACAGTTACTGACTCCAGTGATGATTACAGTTACTGATTATACTTGTACTAGGCCTAAGGCCCGTTTATAAACGGGCGCTAGGCTGTAACCCCCCGCACTGGCCTGTCTCACTCTCTCTTTTGCCGTGCGCCACACATGCAGCGCACGCACCTTCGCACACCACACGCTCACCTTTGGGACCCGTCCTCCTCTGCCGCCCAGCTCTCTTGAGTGTCTCTGCATCCCTCCCTGCAAATGATGACACAGAAACAAAGCAGGACGCAGAGAGGCAGGGAAATTATATAAAGAGACTAGTGACCTTTAGCCCATTTAAAAACGGGCTAGGTCTGTCAGTAATCCGCCGCACGCACACACACACGGCACCCGCCCCTTCTGGCCCCGTCCTCCTCCGGCTCTCGGCAGTGTCTCTGCGTTTTGTCCCTGCTAAAAAGCACTGACACGGGGACAGACACAGGGACACTTGCCTATTATTAAGTTGGATGACTCCAGTGATGATCACAGTTACTGATTATACTTGTACTAGTAAACCTAAGCCCGTTTAAAAACAGGCTCTAGGTCTTTCTCACCGCACACCAGCCTGCCGCACGTGCCTGCGCGCACCCGCCCGCCGCCCTCCGCCCGCAACCCTTGGCCCCGCCCTCCTCCTGTCCCAACGGCTACACATGAGCAGTAGCTATAACACACGGGACACAGGGATAGGAGGATGACGCAGGGACAAGAGGATGACGCAGGGACAGGAGGATGACGCAGGGACAGGTAGGGTTTTATGACATAGGATGACTCCAGTGATGATTACAGATGATTGATTATACTTGTATGCAGAGCTGTGGAGTCGGAGTTGGGTGATTTTTGTACTGACTCCACAGCCCTGCTTGTATGACTCCAGTGACTGACTTCCTGCTGCCTGTCACACGTATGTGTCATGCTGTCTTTGTGTTGCAGACTCCTCCATGTACGCACATTTCCTCTTCAACGCATTCGACACCGACCACAACGGCTCCGTCAACTTTGAGGTGAGTCCTCTGATCCTTCTGGCCTGGAAACTGCTGATCCTTCTGAGATAATTCCTTGCCTGAAAACTGCCGATCCTTCTGGCAGATAAATCCAGGCCTGGAAACTGCTGATCATTCTGAGATAATTCCTGGCTTGGAAACTGCTGATCCTTCTGGCAGATAATTCCTGGCCTGGAAACTGCTGATCATTCTGGCAGATAATTCCTGGCCTGGAAACTGCTGATCATTCTGAGAGTTCTGTTACAGGAATTGTGAGATTATGTCTCTTACTTTCCCTGCAGGATTTTGTATCAGGATTGTCCGTCATCTTACGGGGCACCATAGATGATAAACTCAACTGGGCCTTTAACTTGTACGATCTAAACAAAGATGGCTGCATAACTAAAGAGGTGAGATATTATACTATTTATACACCAGTTCCAGTATATACCGCATACCCTGTGCCTGTACTGATAGTAAACTAGCTGCAGTGTAAGCTGATCTCTGCTGCCTTCAGTATGTACAGTATAAGCTGTCACTCTGTGGCTGTACTGATAGTAAACTAGCTGCAGCGTGTGCTGATCTCTGCTGCCTCCAGTATGTACGCTTCCATCTGAAAATGGCGCCTGTGAATAATGGCGCACAGTGTTGCCACTAATCCGTTTGCCGCTTATCGCTATTTAACGTTAAAGCCTTATTGTTATTTAGCGTTAAAGCCTTATCGTTATTTAGCGTTAACACACAGAACCCTCTCTGTACCTATCCCTAACCCATAAACCCCCCCCCCCCCTGGTGGTGTATATTGTACTGTATACCTAACCCTACTCTCACACAGAACCCTCCCTGTACCTATCCCTAACCCTAAGACCCCCCTGGTGGTGGCTAACCCTAACCACCCCCCTGGTGGTGCCTAACCCTAAGACCCCCCCCTGGTGGTGCCTAACCCTAACCACCCCCCTGGTGGTGCTTAACCTTAAGACCCCCCCCTCGTGGTGCCTAACCCTAAGACCCCCCTGGTGGTGCCTAACCCTAACCTTGACAGTGTTACATTAAATCCATTCACCGTTTTGCAGTTAAATAATGTCTGCAGTTTGGCTTATGTAGGGCGCTATTGATAAATAACGTTAGTGTGTGCCACTATTGATAAATAACGTTAGTGTGTGCCACTATTGATAAATAACGTCAGTGTGTGCCGTTTTTCTTCTTTTTTCCCTGTGCGCCATTATTATGCAGTACTAACGATAAATAGCGATAAGCGTATCTTTTTAATGCGGCACCATTTTTATGTATAGGCGCTGTGCGCCATTATTCACTGACCCCAGTATGTACAGTATAAGCTGTTACTCTGTGCCTGTACTGATAGTAAACTAGCTGCAGTGTGTGCTGATCTCTGCTGCCTCCAGTATGTACAGTATAAGCTGTTACTCTGTGGCTGTACTGATAGTAGACTAGCTGCAGCATGTACTGATAGTAAACTAGCTGCAGCGTGTGCTGATCTCTGCTACCTCCAGTATGTACAGTATAAGCTTTTACTCTGTGTCTGTACTGATAGTAAATTAGCTGCAGTGTGTGCTGATCTCTGCTGCCTCCAGTATGTACAGTATAAGCTGTCACTCTGTGGCTGTACTGATAGTAAACTAGCTGCAGCATGTACTGATAGTAAACTAGCTGCAGCGTGTGATGATCTCTGCTGCCTCCAGTATGTACAGTATAAGCTGTTACTCTGTGCCTGTACTGATAGTAAACTAGCTGCAGTGTGTGCTGATCTCTGCTACCTCCAGTATGTACAGTATAAGCGGTTAATCTGTACCTGTACTGATAGTAAAGTAGCTGCAGTGTGTGCTGATCGCTGCTACCCCCAATATGTACAGTATAAGCTGTTACTCTGTGCCTGCACTGATAGTAAACTAGCTGCAGTGTGTGCTGATCTCTACTGCCCCCAGCATGTACAGTATAAGCTGTTACTCTGTGCCTGTGCTAATAGTAAACTAGCTGCAGCGTGTGCTGATCTCTGCTGCCTCCAGTATGTACAGTATAAGCTGTTATTCTGTGCCTGTATTGATAGTAAGCTAGCTGCAGTGTGTGCTGATCTCTGCTACCTCCAGTATGTACAGTATAAGCTGTTAATCTGTGCCAGTACTGATAGTAAACTAGCTGCAGTGTGTGCTGATCTCTGCTGTCTCCAGTATGTACAGTAAAAGCTGTTACTCTGTGCCTGTACTGATAGTAAACTAGCTGCGGTGTGTGCTGATCTCTGCTGCCTCCAGTATGTACAGTATAAGCTGTTACTCAGTGCCTGTACTGATACTAAACTAGCTGCGGTGTGTGCTGATCTCAGCTACCCCCAGTATGTACAGTATAAGCTGTTACTCTGTGCCCGTACTGATAGTAAATTAGCTGCAGTGTGTGCTGATCTCTGCTGCCTCCAGTATGTACAGTATAAGCTGTTACTCTGTGCCTGTGCTAATAGTAAACTAGCTGCGGTGTGTGCTGATCTCAGCTACCCCCAGTATGTACAGTATAAGCTGTTACTCTGTGCCCGTACTGATAGTAAATTAGCTGCAGTGTGTGCTGATCTCTGCTACCTTCAGTATGTACAGTATAGGATGTTAATCTGTGCCTGTACTGATAGTAAACTAGCTGCAGTGTGTGCTGATCTCTGCTACCTCCAGTATCTATCTATCTATCTATCTATATAATAGACTAAGTGCCTCAACCTTCAAACAAGAAGAAGAAGTACTTTGCATGAAAAAATTTATGCGTGCTCAAACACCAAGTTTAAGGCCTCTTTTCCACAGATTGTTGAGCTGTGTGCTCAGCAAGCAGTTACCAGGCAGCAGTGAGCAGATACCAGGCAGCAACAAGCAGTTACCAGGCAGCAGCAAGCAGTTACCAGGCAGCAGTGAGCAGTTACCAGGCAGCAACAAGCAGTTACCAGGCAGCAACAAGCAGTTACCAGGCAGCAAAAAGCAGTTATCAGGCAGCAACGAGCATTTACCAGGCAGCAGTGAGCAGATACCAGGCAGCAGTGAGCAGACACCAGGCAGCAGTGAGCAGTTACCAGGCAGCAGTGAGCAGTTGTGAGAGTTTGAGAGGCATTTCACTGCCTATTCACAGTCCATGGAAAAGAGGCCTTACCCTAGCAAGTCTGACATTGCAAATCTGGCCTAATTAGCTATTCATGAGGCAATGCTCATGCAAATGCATGCACAAACCAATACCACAAAGCAGTCACCCTGCTACATGCTACATTAGCACTATCCGGCTTAGTGCACACCAGAGCGGTTCGGCAGTGTTTTGCGATCCACTTGCGGCTGCGGATACGCTTGGGTAATGTATTTCAACGGGCTGGTGCACACCAGAGCGGGAGGCGTTTTGCTGAAACGCATCCTCCCGAGGTGAGGCATTTTTTGGATTGCGGAGGCGTTTCTGCCTCCAATGTAAAGTATAGGAACAATGCAAAACACTCTGAAAAAGGGCAGTTCAGAGCGGTTTTGCAGGCGTTTTTGTTACAGAAGCTGTTCAGTAACAGCTTTACTGTAACAATATATGAAATCTACTACACCAAAAACGCTTTACAAAACCGCAAAATGCTAGGTGAAATGCTACAGAAAAATAAGAAAAAGCGTTTCAAAATCTGCTAGCATTTTGCGGGTCTGCTAGCAGTTTTTGGTGTGCTCCAGGCCTCCAGGAGCGCCACGGGGAGGATTCCCAATGCCCCCTTTTTATACAACTGGGGGGACCGCAGGGTCCCAGGCTCTCTCACTGCCTGGAAACCACAGCGGCACCCCGGAGGGGGAGGCTGGGTGGCGTGGATGACCCCCCCCCCAAGTGTGGCCAGCGCTGGGGAGAGCCGTCTGCACCCACCTCCCAATATTAAAAACAGGCACTTACCTTAACGTCCATTGCGTTCTGCTACATGCGCATTAATTTGGGGGCACCACATGAGAAAGGAGAGAAGCATGGGTCACCCCGAGCTTTAGAGCTCAGGGCTGGCTCACATACAGCACTCCAGAGGGGGGGGGGGGGACAGGCGCACTCACTCCAGGGTTCACACCACCGGAGCAAGCCATCCACCACCTGCCTCCAAAGGATAAAAACTGCACAAAATGCTTTCCATGACAAAATTTATGCGCATGTAGCAGAACCCAATGGACGTTAAGGTAAGTGGCTGATTTTGATATTAGGAGGTGGGTGCGGACGTCTCTCCCCGGTGCTGGCCACGCTTGGGGGTCTGCGCCACCCAGCCTCCAACTCCGGGGTGCCGCTGTGGTTCCCAGGCAGCGAGAGAGCACTTTGCAGTATTGTTTTTTTGACCCTGCATAGTTTGGCATGCGAAAGCAAATGCATATTTGCATGAGCATTGCCTCATGAATAGCCAGCCAATTAGGCCGGATTTGCAAAGCCAGACTTGCTAGGGTTAAACTTGGTGTTTGAGCACGCATACATTTTCTCACGGAAAGCCTACTTCTTCTTGCTTCAAGGTTGAGGCACGTACTCTATTAGATAGATAGATAGATGCGGCGTATGCTACGACGCGGGTTGGCTAGTATATATATAATAGAGTAAGTGCCTCAACCTTCAAACAAGAAGAAGAAGTAGTGCCCTGCCCCCAGGGCCGGTCCAAGCAAGAAGAAGGGGCTGGTCCCAGCAAGAAGAAGAAGTAGTGTCATATCAAACCAAGGGCAAAGAGGGATAATTTGCATATTCAGTAGTAGTGCATTGTGGGTAACCACAAATGTTCACTTAAAGCGGAATTATTGCAGATTTGCTTCTGTTTTAAGAAGGAAAATTACACTAAGCTTTGCTTTTTTTAGTAGGAGGGACTTTTGGTCTCTTTTATCCCCCAATACATTCTTAGTAGTTTGGGTCACCCTGAGCTGCTTGGGTACTCTGTTGTACTGGTCCAAGCCCTATCTCATACAGCCATATCAATTCCTGCTATGGCTATCATTCATGAAAGTGCTGTCGGTATGGAGAATCAGTGTGGGAAACCACCACCGATGGTGTTTTTGACTTCTGGCTGCTGATTCATAAAAAAGTATCCAGGTGCGGTAGCAGTGCGGAGATTCCCCAAACTAGGCAGGTGGTAGGCTGGCGGAGACACGGAAGCTGCCGAGTTGATACATTTCTCTGTGTTCCGCTCTACTGCAGCTGCCTGGGAGGTCTCTGTGTCTCCATTCACTTAACATTGTTATCACCACATCAGAGGGAGTGGTACTTCCCGACCTCACACCGCTTGCGGTGATCTTTATGAATTAACATTTTGCTACATTTTTTACAACAATTACCGCACAAGGCGGTGATTTATCGCTCTGCGCGGTAATGTCAGCTTTTGATGCGGAAGGAGCCTTTATGAATGCAGATTTTGCTACGTGTGCGGGAAAGTCAGCTGTTTTAAGCATTTCCGCATGCGGAAATGCTTTATGAATGATAGCCTATGTAGTGATGAGAACCAAAGGTCTGAAATAGGCTGTCACATGTGGGTTTGATATGACTGTGTAAAATTTAAAGCTATAGGCTTGCTTGGCTTACTAAGGGTGAAAAGGAATAATTTGCATATTTAGTAGCGGTGCATTGTGGGTAATCACAAATGTTCACTTATAGTTGAGTAATTGCATATTTCTTTCTGTTTTAGGAAGGCAAATTACACCAAGCTTTGCTTTTTTTAGTAGGTCTTTTTGGTCCCTTTTATCCCTCTATACATTACGAGTAGTTTGGGTCACCCTGAGCTGCTTGGTTACTCTGTTGTACTGGTCCAAGCCCTATCTCATACCTCTGTATCAATTCCTGCTATGTACTGATGAGGACCAAAAGTCTGAAACAGGCTGTCACATGTGGGTTTGATATGGCTGTGTAAAACTTAAAGCTATATGCTTGCTATACACCAGCAGCTCTGGATGCTTGCTTGGCTTACCAAGAAGGGAATGGGGTAATTTTCATATTTAGTAGCAGTGCATTGTGGATAACCACAAATGTTCACTTATAGCTGAATTATTGCAGATTTCCTTCTGTTTTAAAAAGGCAAATTACACCAATACAGTGTGCGGCATTGCAGGAAGTGACGACAGTGGAACGCACGATGGAACACGGAAGAGGTGAGTCATCCCCGCCCGCTGCCTCTTACTAATAGTGGCGGCTGCTACTGTGCTTAAGCAGGAGGGGGAGTGCACATGGGGGACCCAGTTGAGGGAGGGTCCAACCCCCCTCCCCACCGCTGTGCCCAATACCCCCTTCCTGCCCTCTACCCTCGTATGCGGCGTATTCTACGCCGCGGGTCGGCTAGTGTACAATAAAAGCTGTTATTCTGTGCCTGTACTTATAGTAAACTAGCTGCAGTGTGTGCTGATCTCTGCTACCTCCAGTATGTACAGTATAAGCTGTTAATCTGTGCCAGTACTGATAGTAAATTAGCTGCAGTGTGTGCTGATCTCTGCTGTCTCCAGTATGTACAGTATAAGCTGTTACTCTGTGCCTGTACTGATAGTAAACTAGCTGCAGTGTGTGCTGATCTCTGCTACCTCCAGTATGTACAGGATAAGCTGTTAATCTGTGCCTGTACTGATAGAAAACTAGCTGCAGTGTGTGCTGATCTCTGCTACCCCCATTATGTACAGTATAAGTTGTTACTCAGTGCCTGTACTGATAGTAAACTAGCTGCAGTGTGTGCTGATCTCTGCTGTCTCCAGTATGTACAGTATAAGCTGTTACTCTGTGCCTGTACTAATAGTAAACTAGCTGCAGTGTGTGCTGATCTCAGCTACCTCCAGTATGTACAGTATAAGCTTTTACTCTGTACCTGTACTGATAGTAAACTAGCTGCAGTGTGTGCTGCTCTCTGCTTCCTCCAGTATGTACAGTATAAGCTGTTACTCTGTGCCTGTACTGATAGTAAACTAGCTGCAGTGTGTGCTGATCCGTGCTGCCTCCAGTATGTACAGTATAAGCTGTTACTCTGTGCCTGTACTGATAGTAAACTAGCTGCAGCGTGTGCTGATCTCTGCTACCTCCAGTATGTGCAGTATAAGCTGTTACTCTGTGCCTGTACTGATAGTAAACTAGCTGCAGTGTGTGCTGATCGCTGCCTCCAGTGTGTACAGTATAAGCTGTTACTCTGTGCCTGTACTGATAGTAAACTAGCTGCAGCATGTGCTGATCTCGGCTGCCTCCAGTGTGTGCAGTATAAGCTGTTACTCTATACCTGTACTGATAGTAAACTAGCTGCAGTGTGTGCTGATCGCTGCCTCCAGTGTGTAGAGTATAAGCTGTTACTCTGCGTCTGTACTGATAGTAATCTAGCTGCAGTGTGTGCTGATCTCTGCTGCCTCCAGTATGTACAGTATAAGCTGTTACTCTGCGTCTGTACTGATAGTAAACTAGCTGCAGTGTGTGCTGATCTCTGCTACCTCCAGTATGTACAGTATAAGCTGTTACTCTATGCCTGTACTGATAGCAAACTAGCTGCAGCGTGTGCTGATCTCTGCTACCCCCAGTATGTACAGTATAAGCTGTTACTCTATGCCTGTACTGATAGCAAACTAGCTGCAGTGTGTGCTGATCTCTGCTACCTCCAGTATGTACAGTATAAGCTGTTACTCTATGCCTGTACTGATAGCAAACTAGCTGCAGCGTGTGCTGATCTCTGCTACCTCCAGTATGTACAGTATAAGCTGTTACTCTATGCCTGTACTGATAGCAAACTAGCTGCAGCGTGTGCTGATCTTTGCTACCTCCAGTATGCACAGTATAAGCTGTTACTCTGTGCCTGTACTGATAGTAAACTAGTCTATTCTAACAATATCCTGCGCCCAAACTGTATGTTTTGTGCACCCTAAACGGAGAGCCAGTGGGGAATATGTAATCCTAAAGAGCAAAATCGATACACCACTGTCTACTGTACAAATACGCTTTATTTAACATTGCTAATACAAAACCCCCCACAACCCATTAAAAAGCAGTTCTGCAGTGTTCCTCCTAAGCTGACTTACAGCCGGCTGTGTCACTCATTCAAACCCACTGCACCACCGCATACACACATAAGGAAGTCCTATTACTCCCGGGAGCAACACACACAAGCCGTTTGTCTAACAGTTCACATTAGTACTCCAGGGTTGCAAAGGTCCCCTCTGTGGTAGCAGTATATTGCAATGTCACACATGGGAACAACATCCCTCCTGCTGGCAGGTTATGTCAGGGGCTTGTTAGTAAGCGCTTGTGGTTATAGGGCATCAGCGTTAGATCATGCAAAGCAATCTGTAAGGTTTTGCCACTGAGGGCTCTCACCACCCTGTCATTCGCAAGGCTCCCTCAGCCGGTCTGATTCACATCATCTGACGAAGGCTGGTGGGCGGCCGATACTAGTGATGAGCAGAGCAGTGACGTCACTTCCAGTTCCCCGACGGCTGTGGTTGATACACGCTGGGAACGCGTACATCGAGCGGCAGGCCTGTGAGAAGCTGAGGCGAAGGTAGCGCAGAGTGGAAGGAGCAAGGACGGCATGCACACCAAAGGACTGTGAATCAGACCGGCTGAGGGAGCCTTGCGTTACTCTGTGCCTGTACTGATAGTAAACTAGCTGCAGTATGTGCTGATCTCTGCTGCCTCCAGTGTGTACAGTATAAGCTGTTACTCTGTGCCTGTACTGATAGTAACCTAACTACAGCATGCGCTGATCTCTGCTGCCTCCAGTATGTACAGTATAAGCTGTTACCCTGTGCCTGTACTGATAGTAAACTAGCTGCAGTGTATGCTGAGCTTTGCTACCTCCAGAATGCACAGTATAAGCTGTTCCTTTGTGCCTGTACTGATAGTAAACTAGCTGCAGTGTGTGCTGATCCCTGCTGCCTGCAGTATGTACAGTATAAGCTGTTACTCTGTGCCTGTACTGATAGTAAACTAGCTGCAGCGTGTGCTGATCTCTGCTGCCTCCAGTATGTACAGTATAAGCTGTTGGGCGCAGGATATTGTTAGAATAGACTAGTTTACTATCAGTAAACTAGCTGCAGTGTGTGCTGATCCCTGCTACCCCCAGTATGTACAGTATAAGCTGTTACTCTGTGCCTGTACTGATAGTAAACTAGCTGCAATGTGTGCTGATCTCTGCTACCCCCAGTATGTACAGTATAAGCTGTTACTCTGTGCCTGTACTGATAGTAAACTAGCTGCAGCATGTGCTGATCTCTGCTGCCTCCAGTATGGACAGTATAAGCTGTTACTCTGTGTCTGTACTGATAGTAGACTAGCTGCAGCGTGTGCTGATCTCTGCTGTCTCCAGTGTGTACAGTAAAAGCTGTTACTCTGTGCCTGTACTGATAGTAAACTAGCTGCAATGTGTGCTGATCTCTGCTACCCCAGTATGTACAGTATAAGCTGCTACTCTGTGCCTGTACTGATAGTAAACTAGCTGCAGTGTTTGCTGATCTCTGCTGCCTCCAGTATGTACAGTATAAGCTGTTCCTTTGTGCCTGTACTGATAGTAAACTAGCTGCAGTGTGTGCTGATCCCTGCTGCCTCCAGTATGTACAGTATAAGCTGTGACTCTGTGCCTGTACTGATAGTATACTAGCTGCAGTGTGTGCTGATCCCTGCTGCCTCCAGTATGTACAGTATAAGCTGTTACTCTGTGCCTGTACTGATAGTAAACTAGCTGCAGTGTGTGCTGATCTCTGCTACATCCAGTATGTACAGTATACGCTGTTACTCTGTGCCTGTACTGATAGTAAACTAGCTGCAGTGTGTGCTGATCTCTGCTGCCTCCAGTATGTACAGTATAAGCTGTTACTCTTTGCCTTTACTGATAGTAAACTAGCTGCAGCGCTACACTGCATGCAGATCTAGTGTTGAGCTCTCACTGTCTCTCGTTTTCTCTCTTGCAGGAGATGTTGGATATTATGAAATCCATCTACGACATGATGGGGAAATACACCTATCCAAACATGAGAGAAGAGGCGCCAAGAGAGCATGTAGAGAACTTCTTCCAGGTGCACCATTGCCCCTCCCCCCTCATATCACCGCCTCACAGTGCAATGCCCCCCCCTCATATTACCTCCCCACAGTGCAATGCTTCTCCCCCTCATATCACCGCCCCACAGTGCAATGCTCCCCCCCCTCATATCACCACCTCACAGTGCAATGCCCCTCCCCCTCATATCACCTCCTCACAGTGCAATGCCCCTCCCCCACATATCACCGCCTCACAGTGCACTGCCCCTCCCCCTCATATCACCGCCTCACAGTGCAATGCCCCTCCACCTCATATCACCGCCTCACAGTGCAATGCCCCTCCCCCTCATATCACCGCCTCACAGTGCAATGCCCCCCCCCTCATATCACCGCCTCACAGTGCAATGCCCCTCCCCCTCATATCACCGCCTCACAGTGCAATGCCCCTCCCCCTCATATCACCACCTCACAGTGCAATGCCCCTCCTCCTCATATCACCGCCTCACAGTGCAATGCCCCTCCCCCTCATATCACCGCCTCACTGTGCAATGCCCCTCCATCTCATATCACCGCCTCACAGTGCAATGCCCCTCCCCCTCATATCACCGCCTCACAGTGCAATGCCCCTCCACCTCATATCACCGCCTCACAGTGCAATGCCCCTCCCCCTCATATCACCACCTCACAGTGCAATGCCCCTCCTCCTCATATCACCGCCTCACAGTGCAATGCCCCTCCCCCTCATATCACCGCCTCACTGTGCAATGCCCCTCCACCTCATATCACCGCCTCACAGTGCAGTGCCCCTCCCCCTCATATCACCGCCTCACAGTGCAATGCCCCTCCACCTCATATCACCGCCTCACAGTGCAGTGCCCCTCCCCCTCATATCACCGCCTCACAGTGCAATGCCCCTCCCCCTCATATCACCGCCTCACAGTGCAATTCCCCTCCCCCCTCATATCACCGCCCCACAGTGCAATGCCCCTCCCCCTCATATCACCGCCTCACAGTGCAATGCCCCTCCCGCCTCATATCACCACCCAACAGTGCAATGCCCCTCCCCCTCATATCACCGCCTCACAGTGCAATGCCCCTCCCCCCTCATATCACCGCCCGACAGTGCAATGCCCCTCCCCCTCATATCACCCCCTCACAGTGCAATGCCCCTCCCCCACATATCACCGCCTCACAGTGCAATGCCCCTCCCCCTCATATCACCGCCTCACAGTGCAATGCCCCTCCCCCTCATATCACCGCCCACAGTGCAATGCCCCTCCCCCTCATATCACCGCCTCACAGTGCAATGCCCCTCCCCCTCATATCACCGCCTCACAGTGCAATGCCCCTCCCCCTCATATCACCGCCTCACAGTGCAATGCCCCTCCCCCTCATATCACCGCCTCACAGTGCAATGCCCCTCCCCCTCATATCACCGCCTCACAGTGCAATGCTCCTCCCCCTCATATCACCGCCTCACAGTGCAATGCCCCCCCTTTTATATCACCCCCTCACAGTGCAATGCCCCTCCCCCTCATATCACCGCCTCACAGTGCAATGCCCCTCCCCCTCATATCAACGCCTCACAGTGCAATGCCCCCCTCATATTACCGCCTCACAGTGCAATGCCCCTCCCCCTCATATTACCGCCTCACAGTGCAATGCCCCTCCCCCTCATATCACCGCCTCACAGTGTAATGCCCCTCCCTCTCATATTACCGCCTCACAGTGCAATGCCCAATCCCCCTCTGTCACTCCCCTCACTGGCTGCCAGTCACACCTCATCCATCTCTCCTCCTACTTCTCCAGCCCAATCCCCCTCTGTCACTCCCTTCACTGGCTGCCAGTCACACCTCATCCATCTCACATCCCACTTCTCCAGCCCAATCCCCCTCTGTCACTCCCCTCACTGGCTGCCAGTCACACCTCATCCATCTCTCCTCCCACTTCTCCAGCCCTACCCCAATCTGTCACTCCCTTCTCTGGCTGCCAGTCACACCTCATCCACCTCTCCTACCGCTTCTCCAGCCCTACCCCCTCTGTCACTCCCTTCACTGGCTGCCAATCACACCTCATCCACCTCTCCTCCCACTTCTCCAGCCCTATTCCCCTCTGTCACTCCCATTACTGGCTGCCAGTAGTGTTGGGCGAACATCTAGATGTTCGGGTTCGGGCCGAACAGGCCGAACATGGCCGCGATGTTCGGGTGTTCGACCCGAACTCCGAACATAATGGAAGTCAATGGGGACCCGAACTTTTGTGGTTTGTAAAGCCTCCTTACATGCTACATACCCCAAATTTACAGGGTATGTGCACCTTGGGAGTGGGTACAAGAGGAAAAAAAAATTTAGCAAAAAGAGCTTATAGTTTTTGAGAAAATCGATTTTAAAGTTTCAAAGGGAAAACTGTCTTTTAAATGCGGGAAATGTCTGTTTTCTTTGCACAGGTAACATGCTTTTTGTCGGCATGCAGTCATAAATGTAATACATATAAGAGGTTCCAGGAAAAGGGACCGGTAATGCTAATCCAGCAGCAGCACACGTGATGGAACAGGAGGAGGGTGGCGCAGGAGGAGAAGGCCACGCTTTGAGACACAACAACCCAGGCCTTGCATGAGGACAAGAAGCGTGCGGATAGCATGCTTTGTACCACCATGCAGTCATAAATGTAATAAAGATAAGTGGTTCAATAAACAGGGACCACGCGGCAACGCTAACCCAGCAGCAGCACACGTGATGGAACAGGAGGAGGCGCAGGAGGAGAAGGCCACGCTTTGTGAGACACAACAACCCAGGCCTTGCATGAGGACAAAAAGCGTGCGGATAGCATGCTTTGTACCGCCATGTAGTCATAAATGTAATAAAGATAAGAGGTTCCATAAACAGGGACCGGCAACGGTAACCCAGCAGCAGCAGCAGCAGCAGCAGCACACGTGATGGAACAGGAGGAGGCGCAGGAGGAGAAGGCCACGCTTTGTGAGACACAACAACCCAGGCCTTGCATGAGGACAAAAAGCGTGCGGATATAGCAGCAATGCTTTTTGCCGCCATGCAGTCATAAATGTAATACAGATGAGAGGTTCAATAAACAGGGACCGGAAACGCTAAACCATCCCAGATGTTCATCGGTCATGTTACTTGGTTGGGGTCCAGGAGTGTTGCGTAGTCGTTTCCAATCCAGGATTGATTCATTTTAATTTGAGTCAGACGGTCTGCATTTTCTGTGGAGAGGCGGATACGCCGATCTGTGATGATGCCTCCGGCAGCACTGAAACAGCGTTCCGACATAACGCTGGCTGCCGGGCAAGCCAGCACCTCTATTGCGTACATTGCCAGTTCGTGCCAGGTGTCTAGCTTCATGCCCGGTTTCAGGTCCAGCGGTGCCAGCCACAAATCCGTCTGTTCCTTTATTCCCCTCCAAATTTCCTCCCCTGTGTGCTGCTTATCCCCAAGGCAGATCAGCTTCAGCAACACTTGCTGACGCATGCCAACAGCTGTGCTGCACTGCTTCCACGATCCTACTGCTGCTGGTGCTGGGTTAGCATTTCCGGATGAGGTACAGCTTTGAGATGCGTTGGAGGAGAAGGAGTCAGAGAGGTAGGTGCTGCTGTTGTTATCCAGCTGTTTGCGGCGTGGGCAACACCCGCGCCGTAGCAGGTGAGGAATCGCTGCCAGGCTCCACAAGGTTCACCCAGTGCGCGGTAAGGGAGATGTATCGACCCTGGCCGAACGCACTCGTCCAGGTGTCAGTGGTGAGGTGAACCTTGCAGGCAACGGCATTCTTCAAGCTTCGGGTTATTTAGCTGACCACGTGCTCATGCAACTCAGGCACTGCAGAGCGCGCAAAGTGGTAGCGGCTGGGAACCACGTAACGTGGGATGGCCACTGACATCATGCCCTTGAAGCTGTTTGTCTCCACCACTCGATATGGCAGCATTTCGCAGGCCAGAAGCTTGGCTATGCTGGCTGGCTGTTACTGCCACGGCCCGGGGGTCATTTGCTGGCAATTTCCTCTTGTGCTCAAACATCTCAGAGACAGACAACTCAACCGTAGCGCTGCACACCGAAGGGCTGTTGGTTGTTGTGTTTGATGAACACTGGGAGACCTCAAGAGCACTAGTCCGGAAAGTGACAGTGTCAGCATCGTCTGATGTTTGTGAATGTTGTGAACCACGCAATGGCTGGGCTACTGCTGCTGCTGAGGCGGGTCTGGTGGTGAGTCTGGTGAACCCAAGGGAGGCAGTGTTGCTGGTGGTACCCTGTCCTGCCGCGTTTGCCCACAGAGTGGGATGTTTGGATAGAATGTGGCGGCTCATGCTGGTGGTGGAGAGGTTGTTAATACTTTTCCCCCTGCTCAGGCGGGTCTTGCACACCTTGCAAATCGCCATGGTAACATCCTCAGTGCAGTCTTCAAAGAAAGCCCAGACTTTAACTGGCTGAGGACTCGGACCTCGTGCGTGATGTGCTGGTGCTGCTTAACCCACTGCTGGACGCTTGAGAGGTCATCCAAGTAATTATCTGGTCCTGTTCTTTTGGATCTGTGAGGGTTGTTGTCCTGGACAACATGGGCAGTATTGAGTGGGTTTTCTTGGGTGCTCCCCTGTGGCCTGTACGTGAACCGTCAGGGGAAACACCTCTTCCCTTGCCCCTCCCTCTTTCACCGGATTTCTTCCTCATTTCACTTATCCTTAAAGTACACGCTGACTGGCAGCAGTACAGTGGCAGTACAGAAATGCTATACAGTGGTGGGTGAGCGGTGTACCACTATTGTCAGCAGTGACACAGAGCACAATGCTATACAGTGGCGGGTGAGCGGTGTACTACTGTTCCCAGCAGACACAGAGTGGAAGTAAACACAATGCTATATAGTGTGGCTGAGCCGTGTACACAGAGTGGCATTAAACACAATGCTATATAGTCTGCTATATAGTCACCCCGAACAGGGTGATGTTCTGCAGAACCCGAACAGTGGCAAACACTGTTCACCCAACACTACTGGGAGGGAACGCAGATTTTAGTACCTAAACACACGATACAACATGTTTTCCGGGGTCGGACTCTGAGGCACATACAGATGGTCCCGATCATCATCCTCATCATACAACTCTTCTCCTGAGTCTGACCCACCCACCACCTCTGCCACCCCAACATCCCCAGACACAGACCCCTCATCGTCCTCAACATTAACTTGGGATGCTGGCCTGAGCCAGACCTCCTCCTCCACATCAGGCCCCATCATCTCCTCAATGGCAGCCCTCATTAATCGCTCTGGCGACGGACTGATGGACACAACGTTCTCCTCCGGGGAGGGCTGCTGCTGACCACTGGCTGCTGGGGTGGATGTTATAGCTTGCGTGGGGCGTTGGCTGTTGCTGTTGTTGGGAGTGCTGCTCACAGCGGAGGTCTCTGGGGAACTCATGTTGAGCTCATATAGTGGTTGACGGTGAGTGGAGTATTACTGATCCCAGCAATATACACACTGACTGGCAGAGTACGCAATGCTATATAGTGTGGCTGAGCGGTGTACACAGAGTGGCAGTAAACACAATGCTATATAGTCTGGCTGAGCGAGCGGTGTACTACTGTTCCCAGCAGAATCAGAGTGGCAGTAAACAATGGTATATAGTCTGGCTGAGCGGTGTACACAGAGTGTCAGTAAACAATGGTATATAGTCTGGCTGAGCGAGCGGTGTACTACTGTTCCCAGCAGAATCAGAGTGGCAGTAAACAATGGTATATAGTCTGGCTGAGCGGTGTACACAGAGTGTCAGTAAACAATGGTATATAGTCTGGCTGAGCGGTGTACACACAATGCTATATAGTCTGCTATATAGTGTCAGTAAACAATGGTATATAGTCTGGCTGAGCGAGCGGTGTACTACTGTTCCCAGCAGAATCAGAGTGGCAGTAAACAATGGTATATAGTCTGGCTGAGCGGTGTACACAGAGTGTCAGTAAACAATGGTATATAGTCTGGCTGAGCGAGCGGTGTACTACTGTTCCCAGCAGAATCAGAGTGGCAGTAAACAATGGTATATAGTCTGGCTGAGCGGTGTACACAGAGTGTCAGTAAACAATGGTATATAGTCTGGCTGAGCGGTGTACACAGAGTGTCAGTAAACAATGGTATATAGTCTGGCTGAGCGGTGTACACAGAGTGGCAGTAAACACAATGCTATATACTCTGGCTGAGCGAGCGGTGTACTACTGTTCCCAGCAGACACAGAACAGTAAACAGAATGCTATATAGTGTGGCTGAGCGAGCGGTGTACCACTATTCCCAGCAGACACAGAACAGTAAACAGAATGCTATATAGTGTGGCTGAGCGAGCGGTGTACCACTATTCCCAGCAGACACAGAACAGTAAACAGAATGCTATATAGTGTGGCTGAGCGAGCGGTGTACCACTATTCCCAGCAGACACAGAACAGTGAACAGAATGCTATATAGTGTGGCTGAGCGAGCGGTGTACCACTATTCCCAGCAGACACAGAACAGTGAACAGAATGCTATATAGTGTGGATGAGCGAGCGGTGTACCACTATTCCCAGCAGACACAGAACAGTAAACAGAATGCTATATAGTGTGGCTGAGCGAGCGGTGTACCACTATTCCCAGCAGACACAGAACAGTGAACAGAATGCTATATAGTGTGGCTGAGCGAGCGGTGTACCACTATTCCCAGCAGACACAGAGTGGCAGTAAACAGAATGCTATATAGTGTGGCTGAGCGAGGTACACAGAGTGGCAGTAAACAGAATGCTATATAGTGTGGCTGAGCAAGCGGTGTACTACTATTCCCAGCAGACACAGAGTGGCAGTAAACAGAATGCTATATAGTGTGGCTGAGCGAGGTACACAGAGTGGCAGTAAACAGAATGCTATATAGTGTGGCTGAGCAAGCGGTGTACTACTGTTCCCAGCAGTGACACAATGACAGGGGGGACCCTGGCTAGCGTGGCTGGAGCGCGAACTACCCTGCCTGCCTACCCAAAGCTAAACCCACAGACAAATGGCGGAGATATGACGTGGTTCGGGTATTTATTTACCCGAACCACGTGACAGTTCGGCCAATCAGAGCGCGTTCGGGTCCGAACCACGTGACCCGTTCGGCCAATCACAGCGCTAGCCGAACGTTCGGGGAACGTTCGGCCATGCGCTCTTAGTTCGGCCATATGGCCGAACGGTTTGGCCGAGCACCGTCAGGTGTTCGGCCGAACTCGAACATCACCCGAACAGGGTGATGTTCTGCAGAACCCGAACAGTGGCGAACACTGTTCGCCCAACACTAGCTGCCAGTCACACCTCATCCACCTCTCCTCCTGCTTCTTCAGCTCTACCCCCTCTGTCACTCCCTTCACTGGCTGCCAGTCACACCTCATCCACCTCTCCTCCCACTTCTCCAGCCCTATCCCAATCTGTCACTCCCTTCTCTGGCTGCCAGTCACACCTCATCCACCTCTCCTCCCACTTCTCCAGCCCTATCCCCCTCTGTCACTCCCCTCACTGGCTGCCAGTCACACCTCATCCATCTCTCCTCCTACTTCTCCAGCCCTATCCCCCTCTGTCACTCCCTTCACTGGCTGCCAGTCACACCTCATCCACCTCTCCTCCCACTTCTCCAGCCCTATCCCCCTCTGTCACTCCCTTCACTGGCTGCCAATCACACCTCATCCACCTCTCCTCCTGCTTCTTCAGCCCTACCCCCATCTGTCGCTCTTTTCACTCCCTTCTCACCTAATCCACCTCTCCTCACTCATAACAATAATAATAATAAATGCAATCTATCTGTGTATAATATTGTCGTCTCTCTCTTACCACAGAAAATGGACAGAAATAAGGACGGTGTTGTTACCATCGAAGAATTCATAGAGACCTGTCAGAAGGTAATGGCATTTTCCTGTATTTCATATCCATTTCTTCCCTCCTGAGAGGGTGGGTCTGGTTTAGAATTGCAGAGTCCACCCATCTCTGATTATGAACTCCGCCTCTGCAGAGCTTGGATTCTTACCTACTGAGCGGGATGGGTCTGGTTTAGAATTGCAGAGTCCACCCATCTCTGATTATGAACTCCGCCTCTGCAGAGCTTGGATTCTTCCCTTCTGAGCGGGATGGGTCTGGTTTAGAATTGCAGAGTCCACCCATCTTTGATTATGAACTCCGCCCCTGCAGAGCCGAGATTCTTCCCCACTGAGAGGGGTGGATCTGGTTTAGAATTGCAGAGTCCACCCATCTCTGATTATGAACTCTGCCCCTGCAGAGCTTGGCTTCTTCCCTACTGAGAGGGGTGGGTCTGGTTTAGAATTGCAGAGTCCACCCATCTCTGATTATGAACTCCGCCCCTGCAGAGCTTGGCTTCTTCTCTACTGAGAGGGATACGTCTGCTTTAGAATTTCAGAGTCCACCCATCTCTTATTATGACCTCTGCCCCTGCAGAGTCGGAAGTCTTCCCTACTGAGAAGGTTGGGTCTGGTTTAGAATTGCAGAGTCCACCCATCTCTCATTATGAGCTCCGCCCCTGCAGAGCTGGCATTAAGAGGCGGTGCTCCATGCTCACAAGGCTTCCTCTAATAACATTGATCAGATGCTGGAATCAGCAGGGGCTGCTGGGAACCTTGGTGGACTTTCCAGAAGTTTGTACTTATAAAGGTTTAGCGGTAATTCCAGATAGGCTCTCTGCTCAGACATTTCTTACTTTTAATGCTTTTATTTTTGCTGTTTAGATCTCAGTTCCATTGTTAGAGGTTTTGGACAATTTTCTGCAATCATCTGTACACGCGATTTCATTAGGAAATAAATGGTTAAATCATTTCGGCTTTGCGCTTGTTCTGAATGGCCCAGTAAAGAATCCGCATACATGGCGTTTTGCCGCCCAGTCACTTTGGCGCTGGGTGAACTGCCGGTGAATTTCTGGGTGGCGTTAATTACTATCCCCCCTTTGATTTGTAGCAGCTCTGAGGAAGAAGTAATTTGGGGTCCGGCAATCACCGACACCCCAAATACAGACATAACAAAACAGGTGCGGTGCAGAGCGAACACCAAAAACGCTGGCTGCTCCGAAGCATCCTGCCTTCTATAGAGACATCACCAGATCGTTGTGGTTTCTCTTCCAGGAACAGTTAGTCCTCGTTCAGATTGTTACACGCAGATGGCCGTACGATAACACACCATCTGTGTTTGTATGCGTTGCGTGGCTGATCCCATTCTCTGTAGTGAATGGGTCAGCCGCGCGTTTTGCTAAAAAATGCGTGCAGCATGCGTTCGCGCACCACGCTGGTATGGAACACATGCAGTGTGAACATCAGACAGCACAGTCTATGCACTTCTGATGTCGTGCATGTCGGCCTCCTGCACGCCTTGCTGAAATCCGGATGGCAACGCGTGTAGTGTGAACGGGGCCTAAGTGTTAGGAACCCACTCACTCCTCGTCAAAGAGTCTACCAAATATCTACCGCAAATTGTATCGGTTATTCATGCAATACAGATTGTATTGAGTAGGGACACTCCAACCAATCCAAGTTGTAACATTGTGTGTAGTGAGGAAGGCACTCTGGGGACTCCCAGTGGCTGGGGCCGGAACTGCAGCTGTACACAAAGGCACAGGCTAGTTTAGAGCTGTCACATGGCCATTATACACAGCTATGGCCAAACTAATGTCTGTAACATGGCTGGGGTGATTGAGAAGTGTTACAGCTATAATATATAGTATGTAATATATAGTGTTACAGATATTGTTCTGTTTGGCTTCCTGCTCTATGTGTGAGGCCCACTCTAGAAGACCCAGTCTGTATAGCAATATGACTCCACACTGATCCAGAAACCTCCACAGGCAATTTTACTCGATGAGATAATACTCCAAGTATAATCCAAAGTACAGGTAGTCCTCGGTTAACGAACGAGATAGGGACTGTCGGCTCGTCCTTAACCTGAATCTGTCCTTAAGTCGGGACAGCCACCTTTGCCCCCGTTTTTAATGCAGAGTAAGCACAGCGGAAGGTAAATAGAGGACATCTGACCTGATCCTCGGCGGTAGAAGGTCCCATCGTGCTGCCCAGAAGCTGCCCGTCCTCTCGCTCCGTCCACTGTTCTCCTGGCGGCTTCACATGCGTCGCTTAATGACGCATCAGGAGGAGCCGCCACTAGGGGGCTTTTCCTGATTGCGTCATTATGCGACGCATGTGAAGCCACTGGGAGGACAGTGGACGGAGCGAGAGGACGGGCAGCTTCTGGGCAGCACGATGGAACCTTCTACCGCTTACTCTGCATTAAAAACGGTGCAGAAGAGGTAGTCCCCAGTGGCGTGACATCATCGTGGCAGGGTCGGCGGGCGTTCGTATCGGCGGGTCGTTCGTAAGTCGGGCGTTTGTAAACCGGGGACTACCTGTACCTTTACTTGTGTACAAAGCATACAGGGATGTTTTTAGAGCTTTTTCATAGGTAAAAACACAATGCGATAGCAAGGTGCATACAGGATTACCTCACCAACTGAATCCACCCTATAACAGAATGATCTAGAAATGGCTGCTGAGCAGGGAGTGACAGTTGGAGTGACAGTTGGGAAATCCGAACTAGCTAAATCTAGCAGGGGGAACTGGAACATACTATTGTAGAAAAATATAAACAATATTAAATAACCTAAAGAGAGGCTGTTGTGATAGCACAGATATAATGTTTAGTGTTACAGATATAAGATATGGTATACAATGTACAGTATTACAGCTAAAATATATACTATATAATGTATAGTATTACAGATATAATATATAATGCACAGTATTACAGATATAATATATAGTATATAATGTACAGTATTACAGATGTAACATATAGTAAATAATGTATAGTATTAGATATAATATATAGCATATGATGTATAGTATTACAGATATATAATGTACAGTATTACAGATATAATATATAGCATATGATGTATAGTATTACAGATATAATATATAATGTATAGTATTACAGATATAATATATAGCATATGATGTATAGGTAGTATTACAGATATAATATATAGAATATGATGTATAGTATTACAGATATAATATATAGCATATGATGTATAGTATTACAGATATAGTATATTGCACATTATGTATAGTATTACAAATATAATATATAGTATATGATGTACAGTATTACAGATATAAGATATAGTATGTAATGTACAGTATTACAGATATAATATATAGCATGTAATGTATCGTATTACAGATATAATATATAGTAAATAATGTATAGTATTACAGATATAATGTACAGTATTACAGATATATGATGTACAGTATTACAGATATAATATATAGCATATGATGTATAGTATTACAAATATAATATATAGTATATGATGTACAGTATTACAGATATAAGATATAGTATGTAATGTACAGTATTACAGACATAATATATAGCATGTAATGTATCGTATTACAGATATAATATATAGTAAATAATGTATAGTATTACAGATATAATGTACAGTATTACAGATATATGATGTACAGTATTACAGATATAATATATAGCATATGATGTATAGTATTATAGATATAATATATAGTATATAATGTATAGTATTACAGATATAATGTACAGTATTACAGATATAATATATGATGTACAGTATTACAGATATAATATATAGCATATGATGTATAGGTAGTATTACAGATATAATATATAATATACAGTATTACAGATATAATATATAGCATATTATGTATAGTATTACAGATATAATATAGTATATGATGTACAGTATTACAGATATAATCTATAGTATGTAATGTATAGTATTACAGATATAATATATAGCATGTAATGTATCGTATTACAGATATAATATATAGTATATAATGTATAGTATTACAGATATAATGTACAGTATTACAGATATAATATATGATGTACAGTATTACAGATATAATATATAGCATATGATGTATAGTATTACAGATATAATATATAATGTATAGTATTACAGATATAATATATAGCATATGATGTATAGTATTACAGCTATAATATATAGCATGTAATGTATCGTATTACAGATATAATGTACAGTATTACAGATATAATATATGATGTACAGTATTACAGATATAATATACAGTATATAATGTACAGTATTACAGATATAATATGCAGTATATAATGTACAGTATTACAGATATAATATGCAGTATATAATGTACAGTATTACAGATATAATATGCTATCTTTTCTTGTGTCCACAGGATGAGAACATTATGAGATCCATGCAGCTTTTTGACAACGTCATTTAGCGGTAGTTGTGTCCGGTGGGATTAGACGACACCCCAGCATAGACATTTTACTGGCTGCACAATTACCATGTCTCTGATGCAAAGCAAAATGCAATTATCATCTCTACACTATTTTTTGAAACAGAAGATTCCAAAGCGTTTGTTTTGTGACGTTCCTGCACTGCCACCTAGTGGCTGCATCCAGGAGACGCAGGGGATTTTGCCAAGAACTGACCATTGTCTGTATGATTGGGTGATGAGGATTGTGGATGCTTTTATTGGGATGGTTTTGGGAATGGCGTCCAACCTTTTCACAGTGTACATGAGCTTCCTGTTTTCTGCAGGGACATTGCTGAGTTACTCATATGAGAATGCTGCAGAACGGCCTCTGACCCCGGCTACAGATCGGCAATGAAAGCTAATCATTCAGAGTTGGTGCAAATATTATGCAGCTTGCAAACGGCTAAAACAATTGCAGCAGCTCCAACATTTCTTTGGCCTACTTCCAAGCTCAATAGATTTACATACATTTACATCAACAGTAGTTATCATCTCATTAAAGGGAAGGTCCAGGGAAATGTAAAATAAAAAAAATCTACTTACCTGGTGCTTCCTCCAGCCCCTGGCAGCCATCCTCTGCCCTCGCCACAGCTCCGGTGGCTCCCGGTCCAGATAGCGCCCTCTCCAGGTCAGCATCTTCCTGCGCTTGAGCATACGTCTCACGGGGTCGCACTGACGTCATCCGGGCTGTACTGCGCAGGCTCAGAACTACTGTACAGAACTACTGCGCAGTACAGTCCGGATAATGCCAGTGCGACTCTGAGAGCCAATCACTCAGGGGCAGTGTGCATCTTGCACAGGACTGGACTCCAGGCCACCGGCGGGGAGTGGAGCTGCGGCGAGGGCACAGGAGGGCTGGAGGAAGCCCCGGGCAAGTACATGGGGTTTTTCTTTACCAGCAGCTTGGATGTTTCCTTTAACCATCCAATGCAATGAGATCTGTGGTGTAGATGGAGCAGAGCTTATATTGGTCAACTCAATTCCCCACATATATATATTTCGGGTGGTCACCTGACCATGACAATTTGTCATTAGTCACTGCAAATTAATGAAAATACCCGATCAGAAGTTAGTTTCCATAAAAAGCGTATAATAGAAATATGCCCTAGAGAATAATTAGCTAATAAGTATTGTGGCTAGCCACGCCTCTGTACAACACTCCGCCCACAACAGTTGCCCTGAGGGACTGCGTCAAAATTCCTGGCTGACGGCATTCCTCAGAAGTGTGTGCGAGAGGCTCAGCGTTTCATGAAGACATTGTTATCATGGTGTGACTAGTCTCAGCGCAGAGAGGACATGCTGACTATCGCTCCACTCTAAGGCTGACATTTCTGATTGGTCCATCTCCAAGCTCCACACAATCTGCATTCAAATTGCATCTCATGGTTTCTCTGCAATGCTAAGTGACTGGACTGTGACTGGACAACTCATGAGTGACTGTTTCAAGCACCCCCTCTGTGGCCCCGCCTCATGAATGGCTGTTTCAGGCACCCCCTCTGTGGCCCCGCCTCATGAATGGCTGTTTCAGGCACCCCCTCTGTGGCCCCTCCTCATGAATGGCTGTTTCAGGCACCCCCTCTGTGGCCCCACCTCATGAATGGCTGGTTCAGGCACCCCCTCTGTGGCACCATCTCATGAATGGCTGTTTAAGGCACCCCTCTGTGGCCTCGCCTCATGAATGGCTTTTTCAGGCACCCCCTCTGTGGCCCCGCCTCATGGATGGCTGTTTCAGGCACCCCCTCTGTGGCCCCGCCTCATGAATGGCTGTTTCAGGCACCCCCTCTGTGGCCTCGCCTCATGAATGGCTGTTTCAGGCACCCCCTCTGTGGCCTCGCCTCATGAATGGCTGTTTCAGGCACCCCTCTGTGGTCCCGCCTCATGAATAGCTGTTTCAGGCACCCCCTCTGGCCCCGCCTCATGAATGGCTGTTTCAGGCACCCCCTCTGTGGCCCTGCCTCATGAATGTCTGTTTCAGGCACCCCCTCTGTGGCCCCACCTCATGAATGGCTGTTTCAGGCACCCCCTCTGTGGCCCCGCCTCATGAATGGCTTTTTCAGGCACCCCCTCTGTGGCCCCGCCTCATGAATGGCTGTTTTAGGCACCCCCGCTGTGGCCCCGCCTCATGGATGGCTGTCTCAGGCACCCCCTCTGTGGCCCCGCCTCATGAATGGCTGTTTCAGGCACCCCCTCTGTGGCCCCGCCTCATGAATGTCTGTTTCAGGCACCCCCTCTGTGGCCTCGCCTCATGAATGGCTATTTCAGGCACCCCCTCTGTGGCCCCGCCTCATGAATGGCTGTTTCAGGCACCCCCTCTGTGGCCCCGCCTCATGAATGGCTGTTTCAGGTACCCCCTCTGTGGCCCCGCCTCATGAATGGCTGTTTCAGGCACCCCCTCTGTGGCCCCGCCTCATGAATGGCTGTTTTAGGCACCCCCTCTGTGGCCCCGCCTCATGAATGGCTGTTTCAGGCACCCCTCTGTGGCCCTGCCTCATGAATGGTTGTTTCAGGCACCCCCTCTGTGCCCCTGCCTCATGAATGGCTGTTTCAGGCACCCCCTCTGTGGCCCTGCCTCATGAATGTCTGTTTCAGGCACCCCCTCTGTGGCTCCGCCTCATGAATGGCTGTTTTAGGTACCCCCTCTGGCCCCGCCTCATGAATGGCTGTTTCAGGCACCCCCTCTGTGGCCCTGCCTCATGAATGTCTGTTTCAGGCACCCCCTCTGTGGCCCCACCTCATGAATGGCTGTTTCAGGCACCCCCTCTGTGGCCCCGCCTCATGAATGGCTTTTTCAGGCACCCCCTCTGTGGCCCCGCCTCATGAATGGCTGTTTTAGGCACCCCCGCTGTGGCCCCGCCTCATGGATGGCTGTCTCAGGCACCCCCTCTGTGGCCCCGCCTCATGAATGGCTGTTTCAGGCACCCCCTCTGTGGCCCCGCCTCATGAATGTCTGTTTCAGGCACCCCCTCTGTGGCCTCGCCTCATGAATGGCTATTTCAGGCACCCCCTCTGTGGCCCCGCCTCATGAATGGCTGTTTCAGGCACCCCCTCTGTGGCCCCGCCTCATGAATGGCTGTTTCAGGTACCCCCTCTGTGGCCCCGCCTCATGAATGGCTGTTTCAGGCACCCCCTCTGTGGCCCCGCCTCATGAATGGCTGTTTTAGGCACCCCCTCTGTGGCCCCGCCTCATGAATGGCTGTTTCAGGCACCCCTCTGTGGCCCTGCCTCATGAATGGTTGTTTCAGGCACCCCCTCTGTGCCCCTGCCTCATGAATGGCTGTTTCAGGCACCCCCTCTGTGGCCCTGCCTCATGAATGTCTGTTTCAGGCACCCCCTCTGTGGCTCCGCCTCATGAATGGCTGTTTTAGGTACCCCCTCTGTGGCCCCGTCTCATGAATGGCTGTTTCAGGCACCCCCTCTGTGGCCCCACCTCATGAATCTCATCTCACAGGATGTCAGTAGCGGCCTCTGGAGGCCACATGTCACGCTGCAGGGACGGCCATTCAGATACTGATCATTACAAGTTAATAATAATAATCCGAACAATTGCATAGCACTTTTCTCCTGTCAGACTCAAAGCGCTCAAGAGGCCACCCTGCAGTGTTAGGGAGTCTTGCCTTGAACTCCTAACTGAATAGGTACTGACCCTAGCCAGGATTCCAACGCTGGTCTCCCGTGTGAAAGGCGGTGCCCCTAAAGCGGAACTGAAGATTCCTATAAACACAGAGTTTCACTTACCTGGGGCTCTCCCAAGGGGTCCATCTGAAAATGGCGCAGGGAGAAAAATGGAGCAACGTTCTGCAATAAATGTATCATAAAATGCTACTTACCGTTTTAATGTAAATACATTAAAACGGTAAATAGCGTTTTATGATACATTTATTGCAGAACGGTGCGCCATGAAAAAATGCAGGGGGCTGCTAGTATAGGCAGCGGGGGTCGGGGGGAGAGAGGCAGCGGGGGTCGGGGGGGGAGAGAGGCAGCGGGACACTGGAGGGAATAGGCATCGGGGGAGGATGTGTGTAATAGGCATACATTACCTTGTCCTGGGTCGGCGATCGCTCCTTCACTTCTTCCATTCGTTTGCTGTAGTGCTGCAGCCGGCCAATCACCATGCGGAGACTGAAACCACGGATGGTGATTGGCTGGCTGCAGGACTACAGCAAACAAACTAGGAAGTGAAGGAGGGATCGCCGGCCAGGACAAGGTAACATATGCATATTACACACATCCTCCCCCGATGCCTATTCCCTCCAGTGTCCGCTGCCTCTCTCCCCCGACCCCCGCTGCCCTCTGCAATTTTGAACACTTATAACGCTAAATAACGTTATATAATGTAAGTCTATGCGGCGCCCTTTTAATTCCCCTGGCGCTGTGCGCCATTTTTAACTGTCACGCTCCCAAGTCCCCTGCAGCCGTCCTGTCCCGCGCCGGTCCTGCACGATCCTCCACCACGGTGCAGTTACCATCCACTGCAGAATGTTATTGCAAAGAAGGATACACGTGGCCCGGGACACGCAGGCGTAATTGCCGTCGACGTAGAAGTCGGCAGTAATGAAACTGCACCGCGGCGGGGAAACAGTGGATCGTGCGGGACAGGACAACTGCAGGGGGGAACGGAGGATCATGCAAGACCGGCACAGGACAGAACGGCTGCAGGGGGGTCCGGAGGATCATGCAGGACCGGCATGGGACAGAACGACTGCAGGGGGGTCCGGAGGATCATGCAGGACCGGCGTGGGACAGAACGACTGCAGGGGGGTCCGGAGGATCATACAGGACCGGCGTGGGACAGAACGACTGCAGGGGGGTCCGGAGGATCATGCAGGACTGGCGCGGGACAGAATGGCTGCAGGGGGGCCGGAGGATCATGCAGGACCGGACGGCTACAGTGGGGACTGGAGGATCATGCAGGACCGGCGCAGGACAGAATGGCTGCAGGGGGGCCGGAGGATCGTGCACGACCGGCACAGGACAGAACGGCTGCAGGGGGCCGGAGGATTGTGCAGGACCAGCGTGGGACAGGACGGCTGCAGGGGGGCCGGAGGATCGCGCAAAACAGGATGGCTGCAGGGGGGCCGGAGGATCGCGCAGGACCAGCACATGACAGGATGGCTGCAGGGGGGCCGGAGGATCGTGCAGGACCGGCGCAGGACAGGACGGCTGCAGGGAGGCCAGAGGAACGTGCAGGACCGGCGCAGGACAGGACGGCTGAAGGGGGTTTTGGGAAGCCCCATGTAAAGGTAGCCATACATTTATAGATTTGCAGCAGATTCGACCATTAGAGAGATTTCTATCAGATGCCTGTTAGGTCGAATCTGACAGGAATCTATCTAATGTGTGCCACACACTAGGAATAGATTTCCAATAGATTTCAGAAATGATATCTATTGGAAATTGATCTAAATGCATTATTCGTCTATTAGATCCAATGCAACTCTATTGGCCATCGATCCGATCGACCTAGATTTTCCATCCTATCAGATCAAATCAATTGAAATCGACCAGTGTATGAGCCCCTTAAGTGAAACTCTTTGTTTTTATAGGAATCTTCAGTTGCGCTCTAACCAGTACACTATCCAGCCACTCAATTCATGCAAATGTTATGCAGCTCAGAATTGAATCAGCTGTACGACCTGCTGCAAGTGATGGCTCAATTTCCAAACTACAGAAAATTAGCATACGGTTTGCATCAACTCTGAGTAATTTGCATCTCATTGCGTCTGATTGGCTCAGCTGCAGGCAGAAAGTGCGTCTGATTGGCCCCGCTGCAGACAGGAAGTGCGTCTGATTTGCCCCGCTGCAGGCAGGAAGTGCGTCTGATTGGCTCATCTGCAGGCAGGAAGTGCGTCTGATTGGCTCATCTGCAGGCAGGAAGTGCGTCTGATTGTCTCAGCTGCAGGCAGGGAGTGCATCTGATTGTCTCAGCTGCAGGCAGGAAGTGCATCTGATTGGCTCAGCTGCAGGCAGGAAGTGCATCTGATTGGCTCAGTTGCAGGCAGGAAGTGCGTCTGATTGGCTCAGCTGCAGGCAGGAAGTGTGTCTGATTGGCTCAGCTGCAGGCAGGGAGTGCATCTGATTGGCTCAGCTGCAGGCAGGAAGTGCATCTGATTGGCCCCGCTGCAGGCAGGAAGTGCGTCTGATTGGCCCCGCTGCAGGCAGGGAGTGCATCTGATTGGCTCAGCTGCAGGAAGGAAGTGCATCTGATTGGCTCAGCTGCAGGCAGGAAGTGCATCTGAATCACCCCGCTGCAGGTTGTACACAGCCAGGTATTGGGGCAAGGAGGATTAGCAGGAAGTGATAACACAACATCCCCGAGGACGGACAGGACTCTATGCACACATCGCTTGGCAGAGTGCAATAATCTTCCATGACTCAGAGATGGGCGGCCTTTGTGTCGGTGTTTTTATATCGGGTGGGGGAAATTATATAATTAGCTGAAGTAGTAGCATGCTTTAGATATATGGAGATGATGTATGGCTGCTTGAATCTCAGCCTGTGTATGTAAAAGCTGAGAATTAACAAAAATAAAGAAAAATTAGCAATACTGTATTCCAATGCTGGAAGTGAAAAGACCTCTTACAGCGTCCGGGCGCACATACATCACTTACAGGCGCACATACAGTGCCTGGGCGCACATATGTCACTACTAGGCGCACATACGTCACTTCCAGGTGCACATACGTCACTTCTGGGTGCACATACAGCGTCCGGGCACACATACGTCACTTTCGGGTGCACATACATCACTTTCGGGCGCACATACATCACTTCCGGGCGCACATACATCACTTCCGGGCGCACATACATCACTGCCGGGCGCACATACGTCACTTCCGGGTGCACATACGTGACGTGCGCACATTCCGGTGATGTGGAGACTCCCAGCATGACAGGTCCTGTGTGAACGTCCCTCCGGAGGTGGAAGCACACAGACCTGAACCTATAGGAAACCTCACATATAATGGCATGAGCTCTGTATATACACACCCTCTATACTCCAATGTGTCTGCTTTCCTAGCCTGTACTAGCTGCTCTGCATTTCACATATGATGTATATTTTGTACAAAAAACTGAATAAAACTAAGATTGCTATGCACAACACATGCGTGTCTTATTTATGGTGTCCACAATAAATGATTATGACTACAATTTGACATCACACCTGTAATATATCCAAAATTCAAGAGCCTCCAGGAGTGTGCCCTAGTGTCCCAGCATCCTCCAGTAGTGTGTCCCAGCATCCTCCAGTAGTGTGTCCCAGCATTGCAGTGTCCTCCAGTAGTGTGTCCCAGCATCCTCCAGTAGTGTGTCCCAGCACTGCAGTGTCCTCCAGTAGGGTGTCCCAGCATCCTCCAGTAGTGTGTCTCAGCATTGCAGTGTCCTCCAGTAGTGTGTCCCATCATTACAGTGTCCTCCAGTAGTGTGTCCCAGCATCCTCCAGTAGTGTGTCCCAGCATCCTCCAGTAGTGTGTCTCAGCAATGCAGCATCCTCCAGTAGTGTGCCTCAGCATTGCAGTGTCCTTCAGTAGTGTGTCTCAGCATTGCAGTGTCCTCCAGTAGTGTGACCCAGCATTACAGTGTCCTCCAGTAGTGTGTCCCAGCATCCTCCAGTAGTGTGTCTCAGCATTGCAGCATCATCCAGTAGTGTGTCTCAGCATTGCAGTGTCCTCCAGTAGTGTGTCCCAGCATTGCAGTGTCCTCCAGTAGTGTGTCCCAGCATCCTTCAGTAGTGTGTCCCAGCATCCTTCAGTAGTGTGTCTCAGCATTGCAGCATCCTCCAGTAGTGTGTCTCAGCATTGCAGCATCCTCCAGTAGTGTGCAATGCTGGGGCACACTACTGAAGGATACTGAGACACACTACTGGAGGACGCTGCAATGCTGGGACACACTACTAGAGGATGCCAAGACAGTGTCCTCCAGTAATTTTCCCCAGTTTTCCAGTGTACTCCAGTAGTGTGTCCCAGCACCGCAGTGTCCTCCAGTAGTGTGTCCCAGCAAGCATCCTCCAGTAGTGTGTCTCAGCATTGCAGTGTCCTCCAGTAGTGTATCCCAGCATTGCAGTGTCCTCCAGTAGTGTGTCCCAGCATCCTCCAGTAGTGTGTCTCAGCATTGCAGCATCCTCCAGTAGTGTGTCTCAGCATTGCAGTGTCCTCCAATAATGTGTCCCAGCATTGCAGTGTCCTCCAGTAGTGTGTCCCAGCATCCTCCAATAGTGTGTCCCAGCAACCTCCAGTAGTGTGTCTCAGCATTGCAGTGTCCTCCAGTAATGTGCAATGCTGGGACACACTACTGAAGGATACTGAGACACACTACTGGAGGACGCTGCAATGCTGGGACACACTACTGGAGGATGCCAAGACAGTGTCCTCCAGTAATTTTCCCCAGCTTTCCAGTGTCCTCCAGTAGTGTGTCCCAGCTTTGCAGTGTCCTCCAGTAGTGTGTCCCAGCATTGCAGCATCCTCCGGTAGTGTGTCCCAGCATTGCAGTGTCCTCCAGTAGTGTGTCTCAGCATTGCAGCATCCTCCAGTAGTGTGTCCCAGCATCCTCCAGTAGTGTCTCCCAGCATCCTCCAGTAGTGTGTTCCAGCATTGCAGTGTCCTCCAGTAGTGTGCCTCAGCATCCTCCAGTAGTGTGTCCCAGCTTTCCAGTGTCCTCCAGAAGTGTGCCTCAGCTCTCTAGTTTCTTCCAGTTGTCAGAATTCTAGTGGTTTGTTTGTGCAGGGAAAGCTGCCATATGTAGAAGTTTTAGTTCATTATAAGTTTGAGTGTGAAATGTGAAGTTAGGGGACTTCTTTAAATATTACTCGGTGTCGTTTCACTAATGAGAATGTTCATCTGATGCTGAAGAACCTTCACAGGATTGTTTACACGCACTTTAAGGTAATACATGTGCACAATTATAATCTAATTGGATATAGTGTTATATGATTACTGAGCAAGATGCAGTGTAAATGCAAACAATCCGTAAAAATAATGCGCTAGTGAAGAGAAATCTATAACCAGTGACTAGCGCATACAAATCTATGAATCCTGAGCCTGTATAATGACTGACACCTAGTAATGTCAAATATCATACTGTTCAACAGAATACAGTCAATAAGGTGCAATAGTAACTAGAGGACGCTGGTTTCCATAATAGCTTGCATGCAAATTATCAAGTAATCGACCCCCCCCCCCCCACCACCACAATGACCGTCATCCTCTGTGGGAGGGTCCAAAAAGGCAGAGCAGCACATCACCAGGCCGCCTCTGCTTGAGTACC
Organism: Hyperolius riggenbachi; assembly: GCF_040937935.1. Lineage (NCBI taxonomy): Eukaryota > Metazoa > Chordata > Amphibia > Anura > Hyperoliidae > Hyperolius > Hyperolius riggenbachi. Next base: position 41,519 of record NC_090655.1, on the reverse strand, counting down.
AACAGAGATTCGCTGTTCTAACCCAACAGTACTAGAGATGTCGCGGACCTCCGATTTTCGGTTCGCGAACCGGGTTCGCAAACTTCCGCGGAAGGTTCGGTTCGCGGGAAAAGTTCGCGAACCGCAATAGACTTCAATGGGGAGGCGAACTTTGAAAAATAGAAAAAATTATGCTGGCCACAAAAGTGATGGAAAAGATGTGTCAAGGGGTCTAACACCTGGAGGGGGGCATGGCGGAGTGGGATACATGCCAAAAGTCCCGGGGAAAATTCTGGATGTGACGCAAAGCAGCGTTTTAAGGGCAGAAATCACATTGAATGCTAAATTGCACGCCTAACGTGCTTTCAAACATCTTGCATGTGTATACATCAATCAGGGAGTGTAATTAGAGTACTGCTTCACACTGACACACCAAACTCACTGTGTAACGCACCGCAAACAGCTGTTTGTGTAGTGACGGCCATGCTGGACTACTGCGCAACATGGCGAGATTGCTCTTCCTCACTCAGTGATGTCAGGTAATGTGTGACTTCCTTCTCAACTTTCAATGGCATTGTTAAAAAGCTTACGTTTTGTTTTTAAATTACATTTTCTACTTGCTGTGTACTTGTTCAGTACCGCTACAATGAGAATCCTGTGGAGGCGGGCAAGTCTGCCATTGTGACCCCGGGTAATGGCCGGGGAATGAGGGGTTTGAATCCGGTGTGGAGCCTGAGCAACGGCTACCACTACACATCCAAGGAGGGCAGCGGGCAGGCATGCACGCCTTTCCGCCCCGAGGTAGTGACCAAAAATAACAATACAGGAGGAGGACTTTCGAGGCCCTGCTGTGTATTTGAAATGAATGTACTTTAAATCCTTTAACGAGAACCAGTTATGGCGGGCAAAGATGACACCAAATTCATTTCACGAGAATCATATGGAGGCGGGCAAGTCTGCCATTTGTGACCCCGGGTAATGGCCGGGGAATGAGGGATGGAATCCGGTGTGGAGCCTGAGAAACGGCTACCACTACACATCCAAGGAGGGCAGCAGGCAGGCATGCACGCCCGCCACGGGGTAGTGACCAAAAATAACAATACAGGAGGCGGACTTTCGAAGCCCTGCTGTGTATTTGAAATGAATTAACTTTAAATCCTTTAACGGGAATCCGTTATGGAGGGCAAGTCTGCCATTGTCACCGCGGGGAATGAAGGTTGGATTCCGGTCCGAAGTGGGAGCCTGCTGAGACCCATGCTGTAGCTGACCTGACCGTGCTTTGCAGACCAGGCATCTGTGGTCAGATGGACCCTTCAGCCAGCGGAAGACAATCCAAGTCGAAAGCATTTGCCAAGAATGTTTTACGGAGGGCAAGTTTTTTTGCCCTTTTTTTAAATTTTTTGAAAATGATAGATGGTTGTATTTTTAAATTGTTTGAAAGTTTAGATGGTTGTATTTTTAAATTGTTTGAAAGTTTAGATGGTTGTATTTTTAAATTGTTTAAAAGTGTATCCATTCTTCCTCCCCCCAGCCACGAACAATACCATGGGAACGTGGAGCAGCAGAAGCTCCCTGTGACTTGTCCCTACGTGACAGTTGGCCTTTCCACGGCTCAATTTTTGCTGGCAGAGACAACAGATGGCTTTGCTCTGATCTGAGACACACACGTTAAAACATTTCCAAACCGCTGAGCCCCCCTGGGCTGATGGTGCTACGGTGGCATCAGCAGCTGACGTTGAAGGGCATGTTGGCTGTCTGGCCATAGCTGGCGATACATGGCGCCGGACACTGCCCCCAGCTGTTTCTGAGGACGAGCTCCCTCTGCTTCTATCATGGAGTCGTCTCCTCCTAGTCCTCTCTGAATCCTCCTCTGAACTGTCCCCCTGGTCATCTCCTCTACCGGGAACATATGTGGTATTCGTATAATCGTCATCATAATCCTCCTGGCCAGCTGCGCTTTCCTCAGAAACCTCCTCAACTGCACCAACTTCAGGTGGTCCATCATCCACATCCACACACGTTACGTCCATACTATCGCCACCTAACTCAGACGTAGGAGGTGGTGTACCTGCGCCTTCTTCTTGTTGTTGCAGTAGTGGCTGTGAATCGGTGATTTCACCACCACCACCACCAAATAACTCCTGCGAAGTGTCAAATGCAGCAGATGTGGTGCTTGTTGTAGCGCTGGTGGCTGCGGGAGATGAGGTGTTCTGTGTTAAATACTCAATCACCTCCTCACGATTTTGGGAAGTGATGGCACGTGCCTTCTTCTGAGCACTGTATTTTGGGGCAGGTCCACACGAAATCACAGCAACACCACCTCGCACAGACCTGCCGGCGCCTGGTGGCCTTCCTCTGGGTCTGCCTCTACCTCTTCCTCTACCTGGTTTGTCCATTTTGTCCATCTCGGGGGGATGCTAGGTATATGCAGTGAGCTGGGTTTACTCAACACAACAGGTAGTTATGTGCACTGATGAGGTGGGATAAGTAAACGCAACAGGTAGTAGGTATTGTGACGAATCAACGTTTATTTGTCCTAAAAAAGTAGTTAGAGCCTTATAAAATATTCCCTGTTGCCACTATTAAACAAAAAAAAAATGACAACAGATAGGGAAAGGCTTGGTTTATAAAAAGACCAGGGAAGCCTGGGGTTAACAGTTCCTCTCCCTGGTCAACTGTAGCAAATGCTCTTGTCACCTAGTTTTTCCCGCACCTCCATGTGACTAAGGGTCCTGGGCATTCAGGGACCCCCAACCAGGCAGAAAGAGGGAAATCTCACACCTCCACTGCCTAACCCAGACTTGGTGGCTCCTCAGCTCCGTACATGAAAAGAGCAGCCACAGGAGGTCCTGCTAACATCCTGCAGAAGCCACTTAGAGACTACAGCTGGCTTTCTCAGTGCCTAGTAGGAAACCTATCTGTGACCTCACAAATATGAAATCCATCTTTTATCATAAAGATGACTTCCCAAATAGGCAACGGCCTTTAGAACCCGCTTATTCTGAAATTTGGAACCGACCACACGATTGGATGTTTCTGAATTCAAGGTAAGCCCTGCCAAAGCAGAGATATGCATTTTGGGGTCACCGTTCACTCTAAACCCCCCAAGTTTGGTATCAACGTTCTTGATAAATTCTGACAAACCTAAAAATGTTATTAGATTTAACATAACTGGTACGGTTTGCAGATGAGCACACTTATCATGATTCAGGTAAATTCTTGTTTCTATGAGAGGGGCAGAGACCTCCTGCTGCAAAGAGGTGTGTGATCCATGCCCCCTAACCCCTCCTTGCTGGAGTGGGGGCTATAACCACAGAGAGGCCAGAAAGCTCTGAGTCCTTTACCTTCAATCTGATGCCTAGTAACATCCTGGCAGCCCGCAAGGACACGGGCCAAAACCTCCATCTTGGAACTACTTCTAACAAAGGCCTGTTGGCCGCATGGCAACCGCCATTTTGGGACTTTCGCCAAAGACTTGCGATTGACGCATGGACTACCAATAACGGTATTTGACCTGTATATAATCGGACATTCTGTTCCTTTTCCTCTCTTCTCTCTGTCAATCAATCTGTTCTAAAATAAGCTGTGTGTATGTAGTTTAGAAATAAACTAACGATTTTTTAATCGTTCAGTCGCGTGCCTTTTCTGGTCATCTGATTGCTGCTATAACGAATCTGCCCTCTGAAGAGTCAGTCATACTACCGCATTGTTTTATGATTTGCTTATAAATTGTTGATTTGCTAGCTAGGTTGTAAATAACCGTTTCTTCCTTCTAGGATTAGCTATTACCAGATTTCTTGTGCGAAATCGATAACTTTCGTCTCTCGATTGTGAACACAATTCGAGATTGCAGCATATAAGGACCCAGTAACCTTTCTTTAACGTCACATTGCTCACAGTCTTTAAGCCGTCGGAAGTGACTATTCCCCGAACGGTGACTGGAGCGTGTTGAACGTGATTGGGCTGGCTACCGTATTGTGACTGCGGGAGTCTCTTTCCTCCCTACAGAACGTGAGAGAGTGGTGGCAGTGTACTTACCCGAGAAAGAAGGGCATCCAGTGTACAGTCACCATGCATCATGATCAGACAATGAGCATCGTACAAAAATTCAGCATATCTCTCAAAGAGCTTCTTATAAAGTCTTATTCAAACTAATTGCTTGTTTGGCACAATAACAAAGACAGGAAATAGCATATCAAGTGAAACATTACAGAACTCATTAGAGAGTAGCATTTTCATCATAATGCACGTGAGCAGGGAAGACATTATAAGGAGGTCAGCGATGCCAGGCTTATATCTTATATCTTGAGTTCAAGAGTGCAAGACAGGTAGGTAAATAGATAGTTGGGGTTGCCAGTTGCATGAAGCCTACCACTTTATGGCCTTATACAGAAGAAGGGAGGAAATAACACAATTCAGCCCTCAGAATAATGGTGAACTAGGAAATGAGTAAGTCCTAGAAGGGCTCGTACTGGTACTATCGGAAGGGGTATGTCCTATAGAAGGGGGCCTAACAATGGATCGATAGGTGTCACTTTCCTGGAAAGCAAACCACTGCGTCCACATGATAAGAAATTTCTCCGATTTTTCTTCCTTGGAATGTATCAGCTCCTCCATTTTGGCAACATACTCAATTTTCTGGAACCAGAGGGAAAGTGAAGGTGGTTCAGGATCCTTCCATTTCAGAGGAATGCACGCTTTAGGAGCATTTAATAGGTGTTTAACCAAGGATTTTTTGTAAGATCTGAGGCTTTCTTTAGATAAATGTAAAAGGAACACTTCTAGCTTCCATTCAAGAGACTCAGAAGCTATTTCCTTAATGAGAGCATGTATTTGCCTCCAGAATGGGAGGATTTTACGACATTGCCACCAAATGTGGAGCAAATCACCTTTTTGCTCACCACATCTCCAACATAGGTCAGATGTTGAGGGGAAGAACCGGTGTAGAAGAGCTGGACCCATATGCAATTCACTTTTTCTCCTGAGTTTTCTCCTAGGTGATAATTTTAAATTTGTCAATAAAATGCTTTTTAAGCCACCAGAAAGCAAGAAAATACTCAAAATAATTTTGATAGTACTTTTTCACCTACTTTTTGGTATTTTTTAGTTGAAAAGTGCTGGAAAGTGATTTTAAATTGAAGATGAAAAATTATCTCCTAGGAGAAAACTCAGGAGAAAAAGTGAATTGCATATGGCCCCTGGTGTCCTATACCAATGGGATAATAATTTGAAGTTTGTTTCCTGTATTAATACACTAAGGGAGCTTTTATGTGTCATGATACAAACTTTCTCCCAGTCCTCATCCTTAATTGTAATCTGTAGCCTAGTCTCCCAATCATCTTTGAAAAGTACAGTTTGTCCATGAGATAAGTCTAGAAGTAGCCGGTACATTTCCGATACCACATGAGATTGCTGAGATTGATGAACGATTATTTGTTCGAAGTCTGTCAATTTCCTATTTAGGATAGATGATTTACTCAGGGAGAGGAGAAAGCTTTTGAGTTGCAAATATTGCCAAAATGGGGGACGCTGTGAGGAGTTTTGAGATAGTGTATCAAACCCTATCACTCTGTTATTGATCCATAAGTCTTTGATCAAAAGATCCTGAAGGTTTTGGGTGTTATGGAGGAAATTCGAGTCAGTTCCCGGTGGGAAAGCTTTCCTAAACCTTATAGAGGAAAGAGGGCCAGTCACGGAGGAAAGATTAGTTTCCTTACAACACCTTCCAAACCCTGAGAGAGTGGGCCAAATTGTGGGATGTGTTTTAAGGTCAGAGTAATAGGAAGCTGTTCTGTCTAGGTCTGAGTTCCAAGGTAGCCAAGAGATATCACATGTGAAGGATTGTTTCTCCAGTGTCACCCAGTCTTTATTTGCTTCGTTACAGTGCCAGTCAATTATTCTCGTCAGGTGAGTTGCTTGGTAATATCTCCAGAAATCTGTAAGACCTACTCCCCCACTATCTTTAGGGTATGCCAGCTTAGTTCTTTTGAGCCGAGGAGGTTTACTTCCCCATATAAACCTGGATACGTGACCCTGGAGGGCAAGGAATGATTTTTTGGGAATGTAGATTGGTAAAGTAGCTAGATGGTAGAGTATCCGAGGAAGTATAGTCATTTTAATGCTGGCCATTCGGCCAAACCAGGAGAGGGGTTTGTCAACCCAGTGTTCCAAGGTATGTTTCGTGGAACGCATGAGTTTCTCAAAATTTAGCCGAATACCTCTGAAAATTTAGAAGGGATCTGAATTCCCAAATATGTAAAGCTCTCTGAGGCCCATTTGAAGGGGAAATTTACCTGGCAGAGGGAGTACACATTCTGTGGAAGGGTAATGTTCAATCCAAAAGACTTAGTAAAATTAATTTTTAAGTTTGAGATAGCCGCAAAGTCTGCAAACTCTATTAGTAGATTTGGTAGTGAGATTAAGGGTTGAGTAATGAAAAATATCATGTCGTCAGCAAAAGCTGCAGTCTTGTATTCTTTCCCCCCCCTATGGGTACTCCATGAATGGAGGGGTTGGATCTTATTGCATTTAAGAAAGGCTCTAGAGAAAGGATGAAAATGAGGGGGGACAGGGGACATCCCTGCCTTGTCCCATTTTTTAAGCTAAATCTCTCTGAGAGAATACAGTTGACTTTGACCTGGGCAGAAGGGTCACTATATAATAGACCAATCCAACTTCGCATATTTGTACCCAGGCCCATATCAGCCAAAAGGCTAGAGATGTAGTCCCATGCGACACGATCAAAGGCCTTCTCGGCGTCGGTGGAAAGAAACATCCCCTCCATCCGGCGCCGAGAAAGCCAATGTTGGACATTTAAGACCTTAATAGTGTTGTCCCTTGCTTCACGTCCCGGAACAAAGCCAACCTGCTCTACTGTAATCAAGGATGGTACATGAGGAAGCAGTCTGTTGGCCAATATCTTTGCAAACAATTTAATGTCAACGTCTAGCAGAGATATTGGCCTGTAGCTTTCACATGCTAAAGGATCCTTACCCTCTTTGGGGATTACCGTGATATGGGCAGCTAAAAGCTCTGGGGAATGTTTCTTGTCTTTGGTAATGTTGTTAAAAGCTCTGATAAAATGGGGGGCCAGGATTCCTTGGAAGGTCTTGTAATATTGTGTCGTAAATCCGTCTGGCCCCGGGCTTTTCCCTGTAGCTGTTTGCTTCAGGGCTATTAAAAATTCGTCCGTTGTGAGCTGGTCTTCTAACAGTCTAATGTCTTCTAACTCCAATTTATGCAATCCAAATTTAGTCAAGAATTGACGTATTTTCTCCTATCTATCTATGTGAGAGCTGTGGGTTGGCAGGTTATATAGATTAGAGTAGAATTCTGCGAATCTTTGGGCTATCTCAGATAATTTATATGTCTTGGTCTGATCTTTTTTTCGTAGGGAATGGACTTGTAATTCAGTCTTTCTATTTCTAAGAAGCCTGGCAAGTAATCTGCCAGGTTTGTTTCCTTCCCCATAGAGAGTCTTTTTCCCCATCAGGAACATATGTTGGGCTCTATAGTATAGTAATTTTAAGAGGTGCTCTCTTGCTGTCTTCAGTTCCTCCAGGTCGGTAGGGAGCATGGTCTGTTTGTGTTTTTCCTCTAAGGTTTTGATCTTTCCCATCTGAAGGTTGATCCCCTCCTCCCTTTCCTTTTTGAGTCTAGCCCCCATCTTTACCAGGACCCCTCTAATGACTGGTTTGTGGGCTTCCCATACCATCATTGGATTACTATCCTCTGTTGTGTTTTCCTCAAAATACTTTAAGATAGTGTCTTTAATCTTAGATATCCTAGCTTTGTCCGAGAGCAGGAATGGGTTCAGCCTCCAGAGCCATTGAGTATGGGGAGAGAGGCCCCATCTCATTCTAGTATGAACTGGGGCATGGTCAGATAGTGTTTGGAGTCCGATTTCAGAGTCAAGAAGTCTCTCTATGTCCCTTTGCATAATCATTATATAGTCAATCCTGGTGTATTTGCGATGTAAATTTGAGAAGTATGTGTAATCCTTCCCCGAGGGGTTTAATAGTCTCCAGGAGTCAAGTAGTTGAAGGGATTGAAGACGTCCTTTGATTCTCTTAAGGGTTTGGAAGGGTAGAGAAGAAGTACCATTAGATGAGTCTAGGAGTGGTTCCAATGTGACGTTAAGATCTCCACCTAATATCAATTTCCCTTCCATAAATCCCTTTAGTAAGAAGAAGGTCTGATCCAGGAAACGAAACTGACGCACGTTAGGGGCATAGATAGATACAATTGTGACTAATTCACCCAGGATTTTTCCCTTTAGAAAAAGGAATCTTCCTTCCTCATCTTTCAGTGTGTCTAGAAGTTCAAAGTTTAATCTCTTATGTAGTAATATCGATACTCCCTTAGTTTTCCCAGTTGAGTTAGTAGAATGATATATCTGAGTATAGGTCTTATGCTTAAAAGAGGGGATGTTATCCCGTGCAAAGTGGGTTTCCTGGATCAAACCTATATCTGTGTGGAACTTATGTAACTCCCTGAGAAGCGAACTCCTTTTTTCTGGGATGTTAAGTCCTTTAATGTTATATGATGTTACTTTGAGGATCAATTCTGGTCCAAGTACTGACATCTTGTGTATCTCCTGGCAACCCCAATCCAATCTGAGTTATCAATAAATTCCTAGAAGGTGAGACTGTGTCAGAGTGAGACACAATCAGTAAGAGGAGAATATCCCGGGCTTCCTGTTAAATGTTAGGAATGCTGTAGAGTTAGTGGGATAAGAGTTGGGGAGAACAAGTAATATGTTTGGAAACAATATGAACCTTAAGCTAGAGTTAGGCACAAGTCTGGGTGGTATAAAGGTTCTATCCCCTGGTGGGAACTGTGGGTATCACACAACAAAAATAGATGCAAGGAGGAGCTATTGGTTTGCCTAGTAAGGGGTAAAAGTATATTCCGTATGTCTTATCAGAAAGAAGGGCAAGGAAAGATACAGGGAAAGCAAAATCCCAAAACTAGAAGTATCTCAAAACCAAATTCCAAGAGCTCCTCCTCCACCTCTAGTACAGTCTTAACAAGAGGAAACACAGCTTCCATGACTCCCCTTAACTTGATAGTAATAACTTATTGCCCTTTTGTGAACGAACAAGGAGTCCTATGAGGAGATCTACTTCCTTTTCCCCATGATCATTAAATTTCTCTATTTGAAGTATCAAAAATTACTATTAGGTAGATTCATCAAAGAGCTAAAGAGCGACAGGTAGATAATTGAGAATCGTTATCTCTCTCATTTGCCTAGTCATCAAAGGGGCTCTTCTGGGTGTTACTAGAGATGCTTATAATTGATCTATATCATTTAAGTTGGGTTAGTGCTGACACTAAGCATGAGGAAAAAGGGAAGGAGGTCACTCACATTGGGTCTCACCTCAAATACAATATTGCATCATCAAATAGAATAGCATATACATTTTAGCTGCCTGCCTTATCCTTATCAGACACCAGCGAGAGGGGAGGGGGGGAGTGAGGGGAGAGGGATAGGGGGAGGGATAGGGAGGAGGTTACACGCTATATTCAGAAGTTGTCCGTGGTCTCAAAATCTGTAAGGAAAAGGGTTAGTCAACATAGGCCTCTTTCTACGAGAGCAAGAAATAACAATATTAAAGTCCCATAATCCTATAAGAAAAAGGGAGGGTTATTTAACCTAAGCATTGGTCAGGTAGAGCAGAAAAATATCGGTAACGTTCTGAAAGGGATAATGGTGATATGGCTCAAAACGCAGCTATCAATAATAGAAGACAAGTTATGCTCAGTACGTCCCGTAACCAATCATAAATGTAGCTACTAAAGCTTCATGGGTTAAGTCATATTAAGAGGTAAGTAGGCCAATAAACAGTAAAGCCTTCCAGCGAAAAAAAAACAGGGAACAAGGCACAATAAACCTGAAACTTTGAAGAGTAGCATTCGGACGTCTCTATAGTGAGGCTAGTCACCGGTGTCATCAGAGGAAGCCTCCCTGTTTCTTCGTCTAGGGGACTGGTTTCTCCGTTGAGGAGTAGCCGCTCTGTGGCGGTCGTCCTTGCGGTCAGGGATGTTACGCCTGCGGCGCGGAGGCATTTTAGGCCACGGACCGTTGACAGGGGTGATTGCTCCTGCATTGTACATACGGTCAAGAACCACCGGTAGACTGAATTCTCCATAGAACTCCGGTACTTCAATGTATGTCATTTGAAAAGTGTCATAGAAACGTTGCAGGTCTTCCGGGTACTGTAACAAAGCCGTGGTGCTGCCTCGGGTCACAAGTAACCCAAAGGGGAATCTCCATTTGTATGTAATCCCCAGCTTACGGAGTTCCGTTAGCACGGGTTTAAGCGCCCGTCTGTTCTTCAAAGTTATCAAGGAGAGGTCCTGGAAAAGCTTAATTTCCGTGTCATTAAATATAATGGCCTCCTGTTCTCGTGCCTTATGCATTATGTCTTCTTTGAGGGAGAAATTTGTGACGCAGCAGATAATATCTCTCGGCGTCTCCGAGGTAGCTCCTCGTGGCTTGAGAGCACGATGTGCTCTATCAAGTTCAATCGGGGTATCCTTAGAGCGTTCCAATAAGCTATTAAAAATAGATAGCAAGGCTGAGTTAATATCAGCGGCCTGGACCGATTCAGGGACCCCTTTTAGACGTATATTATTCCGTCGTCCTCTATTGTCAAGGTCCTCGAGGTGTCTTATTAACCTCTATTAAGTGTAGGTTATGTGTTACTGACGCTTGTTGTAGTTCTTCAATAGCCGCATCCCTATTGTCCCCAGCCTTCTCGACATCATCTATACGTTTTACCAAGCTTTGCAGATCCTCTCTAAAGTCCTGTAAGGCCCCCACCATACTGATTTTAATATCCAAAGCAAGCGAAGTCATGTCTAACATTGTGGGGAGCTGCTTCATGTAGGAAAACATCTCCTGGGCACTTACCCGGAGTATCTTGAGATGTTTTGTCCGCTTGCGTGAGGTCTGCGGCCTGTGCTGAGGCTTGGGCCGGCGCCATCTTGGATGGATCACGAGTGTCCTCCGGCTTCTGATTGCGGAACATAGCGGGAATGCTGTGGCCAGGTTGTAAGTTTGAGTCACCCTGGGATCCCTGGACGTGTCCAGACTTATTTCCTTTGGTTGCCATTGAAAGGGGAGTCTGTCCGGCGAGGTGGAAGAGGAGTCTCTATCGGAGCTCTGTCCTCAAGCAGCCATCTCGTTCGCGCGGTAGCCACGCCCTTGTACTTACCCGATTTCCAGCGCAAAATCGATATTTTTAGTTTACCGATTGTATATACAATCCGGATTGTACATGTATGGGCACCTCCAACCAATCTTAACCGTTTACTACGCATACAGTGAATTTGCCTCCAGCAGTCTCTAGTGCATGAGACCTGCATGGCAACAGTGGCCTAGTAATACGGGATTGGTGAGTGATTGTCCCATTACATATTGTCGGCAGCTGCGCGACCAATCTTTCTCAGTCTGTTCACCGTACTTCCTGCGTATGCTAACGGGAGCAGATTAGACGGGATTGGCACCCTCTGTCGCCCTTTTTCTTTCTTTCTTCCCTCTGACGATCCAGCAACCAGTCTCGTTGTCCGTCTGCGCCCGTACTTCCTGCGTACGCTAACGGGAGCAGACCTCGACGGGATCGCGGGGCTGGATTGTCACAGGTATATGCAGTGAGCTGGGTTCACTCAACACAACAGGTAGTAGGTATATGCAGTGAGCTGGGTTCACTCAACGCAACAGGTAGTAGGTATATGCAGTGAGCTGGGTTCACTCAACACAACAGGTAGTAGGTATATGCAGTGAGCTGGGTTCACTCAACACTACAGGTTGTGCAGTGATGAGGTGGGCAGTGGTGCTCAGCAGAGCTCGAATATTCGAGTAGCTCGAATATTCGAGCTCTTTTTCAGCTATTCGAGCTCGGTATTCGAGCTCCGAATAGCTGGAGCTATTCGAATGGGCTATCCGAGTACACTCGAATAGCCCATTCACTATTCGAGCTATTCGAGCCACCCGGCGCTATTCGAGCTCGGTACCGAGCTCGAATAGCGTCATAGCCCAGATTGATGTCCTTAGAGCCAATCAGAGGGCTCCCAGGCCCTCTGACGGCAGCCAATCACAGAGGGGGACCCTGGCCAGCCCCTACCCTATAAATAGCGGCCGCCATGTTAGGTTTTTCCATGCTTGCCTGAGACTTGTACAGAGAGAGAGTTGCTCCTTTGTGCTTTGGCTTAGCAAGTGCTCTATTGTGGTCATTTACCTAGCGTTTTTGCTCACCTACACCTGCCATATACACCTATATTGTTGTTAGTTAGATAGACATTGTATTTTAGTTAGTAGCTTGTGTGTTACATTAGAGAACTGCAGGCAGCTGCTGCAAGCTTACAGGTTTAGGCCTCAGGGGGGCCTTGCCTCTGTGGGCAGCTGTCCTCTGTTTATTTCTCTCATATTCTATACCAGTATTTCTGCTGTCCTTTACTAATAGTATTGTAGTTATACTGTACTAGGAGTAGGACACTCACTGACTGTCACTGTTTATAGGCTACTAGCTAGCTCCTGCGTGTGTGCACTCACTCACTGTCTGTGTGTACACACACTCTATTTCCTTCTCATTACTGTTTGATTATTGTTAGTTGTACTTACTTACTACTTACTCTTACTGTACCCGTAGGGACACTCACTGTCACTGTTCATATAGGCTACTACTAGCTCCTGCGTGTGCGCACTCACTGTCTGAGTGTACACACACAACACACACTCTATTTCCTTCTGATCGCTGATTGATTATTGTAATTAGTTAGTTCTACTTACTGGTGTTACTACTTACTCTTACTGTACTAGGAGTCTAGGACACTCAGTCACTGTGTTCATAGGCTACTAGCTCCTGCCTGCGTGCACTCACTGTCTGAGTGTTCACACACCCACACTCCATTTCCTTCTGATCGCTGATTGATTATTGTAATTAGTTAGTTCTTCTTACTGTTACTACTTACTCTTACTGTACTAGGAGTCTAGGACACTCAGTCACTGTGTTCATAGGCTACTAGCTCCTGCGTGCGTGCACTCACTGTCTGAGTGTACACACACCCACACTCCATTTCCTTCTGATCGCTGATTGATTATTGTAATTAGTTAGTTCTTCTTACTGTTACTACTTACTCTTACTGTACTAGGAGTCTAGGACACTCAGTCACTGTGTTCATAGGCTACTAGCTCCTGCGTGCGTGCACTCACTGTCTGAGTGTACACACACCCACACTCCATTTCCTTCTGATCGCTGATTGATTATTGTAATTATTTAGTTCTACTTACTGTTATTACTTACTCTTACTGTACTAGGAGTCTAGGACACTCAGTCACTGTGTTCATAGGCTACTAGCTCCTGCCTGCGTGCACTCACTGTCTGAGTGTACACACACCCACACTCCATTTCCTTCTGATCGCTAATTGATTATTGTAATTAGTTAGTTCTTCTTACTGTTATTACTTACTCTTACTGTACTAGGAGTCTAGGACACTCAGTCACTGTGTTCATAGGCTACTAGCTCCTGCGTGCGTGCACTCAGTGTCTGAGTGTACACACACCCACACTCCATTTCCTTCTGATCGCTGATTGATTATTGTAATTAGTTAGTTCTTCTTACTGCTACTACTTACTCTTACTGTACTAGGAGTCTAGGACACTCAGTCACTGTGTTCATAGGCTACTAGCTCCTGCCTGCGTGCACTCACTGTCTGAGTGTACACACACCCACACTCCATTTCCTTCTGATCGCTGATTGATTATTGTAATTAGTTAGTTCTACTTACTGGTGTTACTACTTACTCTTACTGTACTAGGAGTCTAGGACACTCAGTCACTGTGTTCATAGGCTACTAGCTCCTGCCTGCGTGCACTCACTGTCTGAGTGTTCACACACCCACACTCCATTTCCTTCTGATCGCTGATTGATTATTGTAATTAGTTAGTTCTTCTTACTGTTACTACTTACTCTTACTGTACTAGGAGTCTAGGACACTCAGTCACTGTGTTCATAGGCTACTAGCTCCTGCGTGCGTGCACTCACTGTCTGAGTGTACACACACCCACACTCCATTTCCTTCTGATCGCTGATTGATTATTGTAATTAGTTCTACTTACTGGTGTTACTACTTACTCTTACTGTACTAGGAGTCTAGGACACTCAGTCACTGTGTTCATAGGCTACTAGCTCCTGCCTGCGTGCACTCACTGTCTGAGTGTTCACACACCCACACTCCATTTCCTTCTGATCGCTGATTGATTATTGTAATTAGTTAGTTCTTCTTACTGTTACTACTTACTCTTACTGTACTAGGAGTCTAGGACACTCAGTCACTGTGTTCATAGGCTACTAGCTCCTGCGTGCGTGCACTCACTGTCTGAGTGTACACACACCCACACTCCATTTCCTTCTGATCGCTGATTGATTATTGTAATTAGTTAGTTCTTCTTACTGTTACTACTTACTCTTACTGTACTAGGAGTCTAGGACACTCAGTCACTGTGTTCATAGGCTACTAGCTCCTGCGTGCGTGCACTCACTGTCTGAGTGTACACACACCCACACTCCATTTCCTTCTGATCGCTGATTGATTATTGTAATTATTTAGTTCTACTTACTGTTATTACTTACTCTTACTGTACTAGGAGTCTAGGACACTCAGTCACTGTGTTCATAGGCTACTAGCTCCTGCCTGCGTGCACTCACTGTCTGAGTGTACACACACCCACACTCCATTTCCTTCTGATCGCTAATTGATTATTGTAATTAGTTAGTTCTTCTTACTGTTATTACTTACTCTTACTGTACTAGGAGTCTAGGACACTCAGTCACTGTGTTCATAGGCTACTAGCTCCTGCGTGCGTGCACTCAGTGTCTGAGTGTACACACACCCACACTCCATTTCCTTCTGATCGCTGATTGATTATTGTAATTAGTTAGTTCTTCTTACTGCTACTACTTACTCTTACTGTACTAGGAGTCTAGGACACTCAGTCACTGTGTTCATAGGCTACTAGCTCCTGCCTGCGTGCACTCACTGTCTGAGTGTACACACACCCACACTCCATTTCCTTCTGATCGCTGATTGATTATTGTAATTAGTTAGTTCTACTTACTGGTGTTACTACTTACTCTTACTGTACTAGGAGTCTAGGACACTCAGTCACTGTGTTCATAGGCTACTAGCTCCTGCCTGCGTGCACTCACTGTCTGAGTGTTCACACACCCACACTCCATTTCCTTCTGATCGCTGATTGATTATTGTAATTAGTTAGTTCTTCTTACTGTTACTACTTACTCTTACTGTACTAGGAGTCTAGGACACTCAGTCACTGTGTTCATAGGCTACTAGCTCCTGCGTGCGTGCACTCACTGTCTGAGTGTACACACACCCACACTCCATTTCCTTCTGATCGCTGATTGATTATTGTAATTAGTTAGTTCTACTTACTGGTGTTACTACTTACTCTTACTGTACTAGGAGTCTAGGACACTCAGTCACTGTGTTCATAGGCTACTAGCTCCTGCCTGCATGCACTCACTGTCTGAGTGTTCACACACCCACACTCCATTTCCTTCTGATCGCTGATTGATTATTGTAATTAGTTAGTTCTTCTTACTGTTACTACTTACTCTTACTGTACTAGGAGTCTAGGACACTCAGTCACTGTGTTCATAGGCTACTAGCTCCTGCGTGCGTGCACTCACTGTCTGAGTGTACACACACCCACACTCCATTTCCTTCTGATCGCTGATTGATTATTGTAATTAGTTAGTTCTTCTTACTGTTACTACTTACTCTTACTGTACTAGGAGTCTAGGACACTCAGTCACTGTGTTCATAGGCTACTAGCTCCTGCGTGCGTGCACTCAGTGTCTGAGTGTACACACACCCACACTCCATTTCCTTCTGATCGCTAATTGATTATTGTAATTAGTTAGTTCTTCTTACTGTTATTACTTACTCTTACTGTACTAGGAGTCTAGGACACTCAGTCACTGTGTTCATAGGCTACTAGCTCCTGCGTGCGTGCACTCACTGTCTGAGTGTACACACACCCACACTCCATTTCCTTCTGATCGCTGATTGATTATTGTAATTAGTTAGTTCTTCTTACTGTTGTTACTACTTACTCTTACTGTACTAGGAGTCTAGGACACTCAGTCACTGTGTTCATAGGCTACTAGCTCCTGCGTGCGTGCACTCACTGTCTGAGTGTACACACACCCACACTCCATTTCCTTCTGATCGCTGATTGATTATTGTAATTATTTAGTTCTACTTACTGTTATTACTTACTCTTACTGTACTAGGAGTCTAGGACACTCAGTCACTGTGTTCATAGGCTACTAGCTCCTGCCTGCGTGCACTCACTGTCTGAGTGTACACACACCCACACTCCATTTCCTTCTGATCGCTAATTGATTATTGTAATTAGTTAGTTCTTCTTACTGTTATTACTTACTCTTACTGTACTAGGAGTCTAGGACACTCAGTCACTGTGTTCATAGGCTACTAGCTCCTGCGTGCGTGCACTCAGTGTCTGAGTGTACACACACCCACACTCCATTTCCTTCTGATCGCTGATTGATTATTGTAATTAGTTAGTTCTTCTTACTGCTACTACTTACTCTTACTGTACTAGGAGTCTAGGACACTCAGTCACTGTGTTCATAGGCTACTAGCTCCTGCCTGCGTGCACTCACTGTCTGAGTGTACACACACTAAATTTACTTGTGATTACTACTGATTATTGTAACTGCTAGTTGTACTTCCTGACTGTTACTACTTACTTACTGTACTAGGGGACACTCACTCAGTCACCTCACCAACCAACCCACTCCATTAAAGTACCCCACTTTTCACCCGCCCTTTTAAAAAACTTTTGTCTATACGCCCAAAACATTGAAGATGTCTGGAAGTGGCAGCCAGCGCGGTTTGGGCAAGGGGAAGGGCAGCAAGGGAATCAGGAGGAGAGGGAGCAGCATTGTGGCAAGCCGCGGCCGCGGGCGCGCCACCATGCACAGTTCCGCAGCAGCAGCAGCAGCAGCGTCAGTGGCTAACATTCCTCCCATAGCCACTGGCCGTGGACGCCTTGGGCGCCGCCCAGCAGGAGCATCTGCAACTCACGCTGCAGAGACACAGCAGCAGCAGCGTGTAGCACCTGCTCCCATTTTCCTCCAGCCGGGTCGGAAACGTCCCATTGAGGAAAAGGATGCAGACACTGTGGTGCAACTCATGACGGAGGATGAGCAGCCCGCCATCAGCTCTGCATCCGAGGCCTCCACCCTCACCACCACCACCACCACCCCTGTTCGCAGCAGCCGCCCAGCAGGGTCTGGGGAGGAGGCCAGTTCACCGTCAGTCGCCGACCTGTCATTCAGCACTCTTTTGACCCCAGGCATGATGCGTCAATTGTCTGCTGTTGTTGGCGATTTGGAGGAGGAGATGCTGATGGGCACTTTGGGGGATGAGGGATTGGACAGCAAGACTGTGGTGACAGTCAAGCAGCCCATCCATGCATCAGGAGAGGAGTTTGGGGGGTCATCATCCCAGCAGGACATGTTTGAGGAGGGGGAGGATGATGTTGATGACCCGGTGACAGACAGAGACTGGGTGCCACCACCTCCAGGGGATGTCGTCCTCAGCAGCTCGGAGGAGGAGGAGGATGCGCTTGTGGGCCTTGCAAGGAGGCGCATCATTGCAAGCATTGGCAGCGACCCACAGCCTGCTGGTGTCTCAGGCTCAGCAGCAGCAGCATCAGCCAGTACCACCACCAGCCGCACCCAAGCCCCCCCCCCAACCACCACAGGGAGACAGGCAGCAGCGCTTCCATGCCGTAGGGGGATGTTTCTGTCACCAATCTGGCGCTTTTTCACCATGCCCACTGTGTACAGCAAGTACGCCACTTGCAACCACTGTCAGCGGAAGTTGAGCAGAGGTGCAGACCCCTTAAAGTTCAGCACCAGCTCGCTGATCAACCACCTTGCGGCTAAACATTTCCACCAGCATGAGGAGTTCCAGAGGCTGAAGGCATCTGGTGCTGGCAGTGGCACCACACCCATCACTGCACAGCCTTCAGCAGCAGCAACAGCAGCCACCCGCCCTCCTGCTCCTCCAGCAGCACCAGCAGGAGTGCGGAAACGCACTGCTCCTCCCCCCTCTGCAACTCCTGCCGCCGACACTGAGGCCTGTTCTGGCAGCCAGTCCTCAGTGGCCTCCTCCGCTGTGTCTGGTGATTCCCGTGTCAGCAAAAGGCCACGCCAGAGCCTTTTGAGCGAGTCCTTCCAGGGGGTGGTTAGGGCTCTGCCTCCCAGCAGCCGTCGCGTGCGGCAGCTGAACGGCTTGCTGGCACGGGCCATGTGCTCCCAACTCCTGCCGTACACGCTCGTGCAGGAGGGGAGCGACATGCGGGCGCTGCTTGCTTGTGCAGCCCCAGACTGGCAGCTCCCCAGCAGACACTTTTTCTCCCGCAAGGCCATTCCAGCACTGCACCGCTTTGTGATGGCCAATGTGGAGCGAGGGCTGGAGCACGCGGTTGGTGAAAGGGTCCACGTCACCATGGACTCCTGGAGCAGCCGCTTCGGGACAGGCCGCTACCTGTCCTTCACTGTCCACTGGGTCAGCTTGGTGGAAGGGGGTGAGGATGGGAGAGCAGCAGCGGGCACAGCAGCAGCAGCAGCAGCAACACAGTGGGTGGTGCCACCCCGCAGGGTCAGGGGAACTGCAGCGGGTTCCTCCGATCCTCTGCCATCCTCCGCCACACCTGGCCAAACCCCCCGCCTCAGCAGCAGCGTGAAGGCCCGCCACTGCCAAGCGCTGCTGCACTTGGTCAGCCTTGGCAAGACCAAGCTGACGGCAGCCCACGTGTTGGCCAAACTCCAGGAGCAGGAGAGGATTTGGCTGACCCCCAGAGGCCTCAGAGTCGGAGAGGTGGTGTCCGACAATGGGGCCAATCTGGTTGCTGCCATAGACAGGGGAAACCTGACCCACATCCCCTGTCTTGCCCACGTGCTGAACCTGGTGGTGCAGAAGTTCCTGCGCACCTACCAGGGGATGGGCGAACTGCTGGAAACGGCAAGGAATGTTGTGCGTCACTTCCGGCGCTCGGCTGCAGCCTGTGCGAGCCTGGAAGACGTGCAAAAGGAGCTGGATCTGCCACGCCATCGGCTGATCATTGACGTTCCGACTCGCTGGAACTCCACCCTGGCGATGTTGGAGCGTCTGGTTGAACAGAGGCACGCTGTCAACCAGTACCTTGCCCTGGCCACTGTTTCCGCAGCTCGGAGAAGGGACAAGACCAGCAACATCCCGTCCATCGTCCCTGATGATGACTGGAGGCACATGCAGCAGGTGTGCTTTGTGCTGGCTCCCTTCCTGCAGGCCACAAACATGGTGAGCAGGGACCATGCTATGGTCTGCGAGTGGGTGCCCCTGGTTTCTCTGCTGAACAGGGCCCTCGATGGTTTGCTGGAACAGGGAGCGGCAGCCTTGGACCAGCAGGAGCGGCAACCAGCTGCGCAGTCCACCTCTGAGGGGGAGGAGGAGGAGGACTTGGTGGAGGTCCCTGACCTGGCTGCTGATGAGGGGGATCAGCACAGCGCAGCTGAGTTGGTGCGGGGGTGGAGAGAGGATGAGGCGGCAGAGGAGGAGGATGAGGACAGCACTGATGTCGATGTGCCAGCAGACGTGGCCCGCCTCTTCCCAATGGCAGCGCACATGCTGGCGTGCCTGCGCAGGGACCCCAGGGTGATCCAGATGAAGCAGAGGGAGGACATCTGGATCAGCATGATGTTGGACCCACGCCTCAAGGGGAAGTTGAGCCAGTTCCTGCCGCCTGCAGGAGGAGACCCAGCGCAACAAATAAGGAGCTTGCAGCAGGCCCTTGTTGAGCGCTTGGAGGAAGCCTTCCCCCAGCCTTCCACCCCCACTGTCCAGCAGCCAGCACAGAGGCAGCAGCAGGTGCCTGCATCCAGCAGCAGCAAGCGCCCCACAGACCTGCTGTCTCTCAGCCACGAGCTCTACAGGACTGTAGAGGCTCCGGCAGCAGTGACTAGAGAGGAGATGCATGCAGCAGCATCCTCCTCCGGTCACAGCCAGCGCCTGACCCGCATGGTGGCTGACTACATGGGGTCGTACAGCGGGCTTGACAGCGATGCCCCTGTTGATCCCATGGAGTATTGGGTCAAGCGCATGGAGATCTGGAGCGAGCTAGCGCAGTACGCCCTGGAAGTGCTGTCCTGCCCCCCTTCCAGCGTGCTGTCCGAGCGCTGCTTCAGTGCAGCTGGTGGCGTGGTCACCGAGAAACGCTCACGTCTGTCTCACAAGTCTGTGGACAGACTGACGTTTCTCAAGATGAACCAGGCGTGGGTGGAAGGCGAGTTCCTGGCCCCTGTTGTCGGCGAGAGGGGGACATGAACTGGCTGCCGGAACCATCGTTAATGTGCCTTACCACCCTTTACCACCTCCTGGCTCCTGCTCACTAAGCCAGCCTGGTTCACTTTGACTATTACGTCGCCTGCAGCCACACATTTTACACCTACAGTGGGCTGCTGTGTACTGCCCTTCTGCTGTCTGTCTGTGTTTCCCACTGCCAGGGTACACAGAATGACCTTCTTCTGCTGCCACTCTGCCACCAGCTATTACGTCAAACAATAGCTATATTGGTTGCAAAACCGAAACCAAACAAACCATTAAAAAAAAAAAGGTTTAATTTTTCTGAGGTGCCCGGGTTGAAAACTGTGTTGTCCCAGTTGTGTATTGGACACAATGTGGGCTGCACGACCGCTGTCTGGGACCTCCTGTTGTGTTTATTTACGGCCCTGGTATCACCGCTAGGTACCAGGGCTATTATGTCACGCTGCCTACCTGCTGCCACACTCACACTGCTCCTCCATACCTCCTCCTGCTGCTGCTGCTGCTGTCTGTCTGTGTTTCCCACTGCCAGGGTACACAGATGATTTACCTTCTGCTGCCACTCTGCCACCAGCTATTACGTCAAACAATAGCTGCTCGCCTACTCCTCCATTCCTCCTCCTGCTGCTGCTGTCTGTCTGTGTTTCCCACTGCCAGGGTACACAGAATTACCTTCTTCTGCTGCCACTCTGCCACCAGCTATTACGTCCAAAAATAGCTAAATTGGTTGTAAAACCAAAACTACAAAACCATTACAAAAAAAGGTTTAATTTTTCTGAGGTGCCCGGGTTGAAAACTGTGTTGTCCCAGTTGTGTATTGGACACAATGTGGGCTGCACGACCGCTGTCTGGGACCTCCTGTTGTGTTTATTTACGGCCCTGGTATCACCGCTAGGTACCAGGGCTATTATGTCACGCTGCCTACCTGCTGCCACACTCACACTACTCCTCCATTCCTCCTGCTGCTGCTGTCTGTCTGTGTTTCCCACTGCCAGGGTACACAGAATTACCTTCTGCTGCCACACTGCCACCAGCTATTACGTCAAACAATAGCTGCTCACATAATTACTCTCCTCCATTCCTCCTCCTGCTGCTGCTGCTGTCTGTCTGTGTTTCCCACTGCCAGGGTACACAGATTTACCTTCTGCTGCCACTCTGCCACCAGCTATTACGTCAAAAAATAGCTATATATCTGTGTAATTGGTTGTAAAACCAAAACTACAAAACCATTACAAAAAAAGGTTTAATTTTTCTGAGGTGCCCGGGTTGAAAACTGTGTTGTCCCAGTTGTGTATTGGACACAATGTGGGCTGCACGACCGCTGTCTGGGACCTCCTGTTGTGTTTATTTACGGCCCTGGTATCACCGCTAGGTACCAAGGCTATTATGTCACGCTGCCTACCTGCTGCCACACTCACACTACTCCTCCATTCCTCCTGCTGCTGCTGTCTGTCTGTGTTTCCCACTGCCAGGGTACACAGAATTACCTTCTGCTGCCACACTGCCACCAGCTATTACGTCAAACAATAGCTGCTCACATAATTACTCTCCTCCATTCCTCCTCCTGCTGCTGCTGCTGTCTGTCTGTGTTTCCCACCGCCAGGGTACACAGATTTACCTTCTGCTGCCACTCTGCCACCAGCTATTACGTCAAAAAATAGCTATATATCTGTGTAATTGGTTGTAAAACCAAAACTACAAAACCATTACAAAAAAAGGTTTAATTTTTCTGAGGTGCCCGGGTTGAAAACTGTGTTGTCCCAGTTGTGTATTGGACACAATGTGGGCTGCACGACCGCTGTCTGGGACCTCCTGTTGTGTTTATTTACGGCCCTGGTATCACCGCTAGGTACCAGGGCTATTATGTCACGCTGCCTACCTGCTGCCACACTCACACTGCTCCTCCATACCTCCTCCTGCTGCTGCTGCTGCTGTCTGTCTGTGTTTCCCACTGCCAGGGTACACAGATGATTTACCTTCTGCTGCCACTCTGCCACCAGCTATTACGTCAAACAATAGCTGCTCGCCTACTCCTCCATTCCTCCTCCTGCTGCTGCTGTCTGTCTGTGTTTCCCACTGCCAGGGTACACAGAATTACCTTCTTCTGCTGCCACTCTGCCACCAGCTATTACGTCCAAAAATAGCTAAATTGGTTGTAAAACCAAAAACCAAAAAACCATTAAAAAAAAAAAAAAGGTTTAATTTTTCTGAGGTGCTCGGGTTGAAAACTGTGTTGTCCCAGTTGTGTATTGGACACAATGTGGGCTGCACGACCGCTGTCTGGGACCTCCTGTTGTGTTTATTTACGGCCCTGGTATCACCGCTAGGTACCAGGGCTATTATGTCACGCTGCCTACCTGCTGCCACACTCACACTACTCCTCCATTCCTCCTGCTGCTGCTGTCTGTCTGTGTTTCCCACTGCCAGGGTACACAGAATTACCTTCTGCTGCCACACTGCCACCAGCTATTACGTCAAACAATAGCTGCTCACATAATTACTCTCCTCCATTCCTCCTCCTGCTGCTGCTGCTGTCTGTCTGTGTTTCCCACCGCCAGGGTACACAGATTTACCTTCTGCTGCCACTCTGCCACCAGCTATTACGTCAAAAAATAGCTATATATCTGTGTAATTGGTTGTAAAACCAAAACTACAAAACCATTACAAAAAAAGGTTTAATTTTTCTGAGGTGCCCGGGTTGAAAACTGTGTTGTCCCAGTTGTGTATTGGACACAATGTGGGCTGCACGACCGCTGTCTGGGACCTCCTGTTGTGTTTATTTACAGCCATGGTATCACCGCTAGGTACCAGGGCTATTATGTCACGCTGCCTGCCTCATTGACTGCATGCTGCCACACACTCATCCTCCTCCTCCTGCTGCTAAATTTACCTCCTGCTGTCTGTGTGTTTCCACTGCCAGGGAGCACATACAATGGCGCTTCCAACATGCGTGCGCCACCAGCTATTTGTTGTTACGCTCAAAAATAGCTGCATTTCTTTAAAAAAAAAAAATGAAAAGAGAAATAAGTGAAGAAGAAGACGATATAGAAGAAGATGAAGATGAAGAAGATGAAGAAGAAGAAGAAGAAGATGAAGAAGATGAATAAGAAGAAGAAGAAGAAGATGAAGAAGATGAAGAAGATGAAGAAGAAGAAGATGAAGAAGATGAAGAAGAAGATGAAGATGAAGAAGATGAAGAAGAAGATGAAGAAGATGAAGAAGAAGATGAAGAAGAAGAAGAAGAAGAAGATGAAGAAGATGAAGATGAAGAAGATGAAGAAGAAGATGAAGAAGATGAAGAAGATGAAGAAGATGAAGAAGAAGATGAAGAAGATGAAGATGAAGAAGATGAAGAAGATGAAGAAGATGAAGAAGAAGATGAAGAAGATGAAGATGAAGAAGATGAAGAAGAAGAAGAAGAAGATGAAGAAGAAGAAGAAGAAGATATAGAAGAAGATATAGAAGATAAAGAAGAAGAAGAAGAAGAAGTATATACAGTACTGAACAAAATTCTGGACACAACTTCTCTTTTCACCTTTTTTTTTTTTTAAAGGAACATCCCCACATAATCACTTGCTGTTGTCACTTGGAAAAAAATATGTTTCTTGCATCATTAACCCTCAAAACAAGTGTTGGGAAGCTATTTAAGGCCAATTCGAATAGTCAGCTCGAATAATGAGCTCGAATACCGACTCGAATAGTGAGCTCGAAGTCCGAGGTCGAATCGAATAGTAAAATTTATTCGACTCGAATATTCGACTGACCTCGAATAATTTACTATTCGAATTCGACCAAACTCGAATTTTAAAAAGGGGTATTTGAGCACCACTAGAGGTGGGTTAAGTAAACACAACTACCTGTAGTGTTGAGTGAACCCAGCTCACTGCATATACCTACTACCTGTTGTGTTGAGTGAACCCAGATCACTGCATATACCTACTACCTGTTGTGTTTACTTAACCCACCTCATCACTGCATATACCTAGCTTTGTGTTGAGTGAACCCAGCTCACTGCATCCTACTACTACCTGTTGTGTTTACTTAACCCACCTCATCACTGCACATAACTACCTGTAGTGTTGAGTGAACCCAGCTCACTGCATATACCTACTACCTGTTGTGTTGAGTGAACCCAGCTCACTGCATATACCTACTACCTGTTGTGTTGAGTGAACCCAGCTCACTGCATATACCTACTACCTGTTGTGTTGAGTGAACCCAGCTCACTGCATATACCTGTGACAATCCAGCCCCGCGATCCCGTCGAGGTCTGCTTCCGTTAGCGTACGCAGGAAGTACGGGCGTTGAGTGAACCCAGCTCACTGCATATACCTACTACCTGTTGTGTTGAGTGAACCCAGCTCACTGCATATACCTACTACCTGTTGTGTTTACTTAACCCACCTCATCACTGCATATACCTAGCTTTGTGTTGAGTGAATCCAGCTCACTGCATCCTACTACTACCTGTTGTGTTTACTTAACCCACCTCATCACTGCACATAACAGGTAGTAGTAGGATGCAGTGAGCTGGATTCACTCAACACAAAGCTAGGTATATGCAGTGATGAGGTGGGTTAAGTAAACTCAACAGGTACTGGGGTATATGCAGTACTGGGTAGTACAATGTGCAGCTCCCTGTCACACACACAGGTAGTCACTGAATGTGCTGGGCTGCTGGCAGTGGCACACACACTATCAATTAGCAAGGCTGTGCATGCAACAAAAGTGTCAGTTTGACACACAGAAAAAAAAAAAGTACAGGATGAGCTCTGACAAGAGCTATTGAGGGGTGCTATAAAAGCAATAACAATCAGCCAGGAGCAAGCTAAGCAGCCAAGAACCTAACTAATTTGTCCCTAGAAGAACAAGTCTGCAGCAGCTCTCCCTAGTCTGTCTTATAGCAGGCAGACGAGTGACTGTAATGGCCGCCGGAGGCTGCCTTATATAAGGGGGGTGAGGCTCCAGGGCTTAGTGTAGCCTGAATGGCTACAATGTGCCTGCTGACTGTGATAGAGAGGGTCAAAGTTGACCCTCATAGTGCATTATGGGGCTCAGCGCATCTACCTTTTTTTTGTAAGTAAATATAAAGTGCTACTACAAAAGGATGAGAAGAACCAGGTGAAGATCACCGCTTACTCAAAAGAAGATTCTGCACCGTGTGGGGAGACAACCCTAACCACTCACAGCTTCCTGGCTGCTTCTGAGGAGGCTAACGGAAGGAGAGGTTTGAAAGATGTTATTGGTCAGATGATCAGTAATGGCTGTGCATGGCCACGCACATGGTGCTAGTACAGCGTGCACTCCTCTGGCACACGCTGTCCACACCCAACATCCAAAGAGCACATGGCTGCCATACGTCAGACGTCATAGGTAGTTCCATGTGACTAGGGATGCTCGGTAAATTCCACGGAATTGTTAATTCCATGATTCCGGCCGGAATTAGGTCGATTCCGATTCCGGTAGTCGGAACGGAATTGCTAAACCTCTCAAACGGAGTTCCGTGGAAATTCTATTATTTCCGCGGAATTTTCCGGAATAACACCCCAAAAAATCTCTCAATCTCTCTCCTCCTCCTCCTTCCTCCCTCCATCTTTCCTCTTATTGCATCCTGTAGGGAATTGCAGTTTTTCAAAACAGCTTACATAGCGTAGCTGGGATTTGAACCCAGGCCTCAGTGTGTAGTAGGTATCTGTCTTACCCACTAGACCATCAACCACACTACATGCTAAAGCTGGCCTAGCATGTACCATTATCATCAATTCAATAGAAAAAGAAGCATGATTAAGGATTTGCACTTTTTTTTAAAGCCAGCTTACATACCATATGTAACGATTGGTGTCAGCACGCAGAGAGAATCTGATTATTGGCGATCTGCAGTATCACCAAGAATGCAGATATATACCTGATTATTGATGACCTGCAGAATCACCGATAATACAGATATATTGCTAACCTCTCGACACCCAGCACAAGAAATACAATAAAGACAGTAATATATCACAGAAGTGTGGAAATATCCACCACACGGCAATTCCTCAGAGGTGTGGTTACCTCTGAATGGGAACCCCGTGAGTGAGATCCTCTAACCAGGCAAATTAAGGAATCTCGACCCCTAGCAGTAATCGTCTGCTTGGGGCAGGCGTCTCGGAGAGGCAAGCCTCAGAGATAACCCTCCAGTGGGAGACGTTCCACTGAAGGGAGAAAGTTCAGACAGGCAAGGGTTCAGCAACAGAGATGGCGGCAGCAGTACAGGAACGGAAGGCAGAAGAGTAATCGGTAATCAAGCAGAGGTCGGCAACAAGAATCAGATAGGCAGAGGTACAATAGCGTAGAGAGAGAGAGTAGTCAAGGATAGCCGGAGTCAAACACAGATACAATATCAAATACAATCCTAACTAAGGTGTGAAATCCTTAGTATCAACACCAGGGCACTGAACTAAGGTCTGAGCGCTAACACAGAAGTGTATTCACGACAGCAGACAAGGAGCAACTGAAGATAGGCTCCTTATATGCTGGGAGTGCATCTGCAGCGCCACCCAGCCGCCCAGCCAATCACAAGGGCTCCTGCAGTCAGCTGACTGGAGAGTCAGCTGACCCTCCTACGTAGGAGGTAAAAATCCTGCCTCCTTGCGCGCGTGACCCTCTGCCTCTGTGTACCAGAGAGGTCAGGCCCAGGGTCCGCGCGCAAACGCGTACCGACGACTGCCGGCTGCACCACCGGACCAGCCACCATGTTGCCAGCCGCGGCGACGGTGTCCCCACCAACCCGTGCCAGCAGTTCCGCGTGTGAAGCGGAACTTGCTGGCTGGGAAGCGGAGACATCTCCGTGGATTCTCACAGTACCCCCCCCCCTTGAGGAGTGGACTCTGGACACTTCCTACACGGTTTCTCAGGATGTAACTGATGACATTACTTCCTCAATCTCTCAGCATGCATGCAATCCTCTGGAACCCATGACCTGTCCTCCACACCATACCCCTTCCAATGGACCAGGTACTGGAGTGAATTCTGCACTAGACGAGAATCCAAAATCTTTTCAACCTCAAACTCTGTCTGGCCCTCTACCACGACTGGGGGGGAGAGGAATCCACATACACTGCCGGTTTCAGTAAGGAGACGTGGAACGATCTCCCACATCTCATGCTGGCTGGAAGATCAATAACATAAGAAACCTCATTGATCCTTTTGACCACCGGATAAGGCCCTATGAACCTAGGACCCAACTTGGTGGATGGTTGTCTGAGTGCCAAATGTTTTGTTGACACCCACACCTTGTCCCCTGGAGCAAAGTGCCACTCAGAAGACCGTCTCTTATCGGCCTGTTTCTTTTGTCTCTGAAAGGCTATACCTAAATTTCTTTTCACCTGTCCCCAACGCTCCCTCAAAGCCCTCTGCCAATCCTCCAGGGCAGGGAAGGGAGAAGAACACACAGGCAATGGGGAAAACTTAGGGGATTTTCCAGACACAACCTGAAAAGGGGACAACCCTGTTGATGAACTTTTCAGGTTGTTGTGCGCAAACTCGGCAAAGGGCAAAAACTTAACCCATTCGGTTTGCGCGCCCGCCACATAGCATCTCAGGAACTGCTCCAGGGCCTGATTAACCCTTTCGGTCTGCCCGTTGGTCTGTGGGTGATACCCTGAAGAAAAGGACAGGTTCATACCCAACGTATGGCAAAAGGCCCTCCAAAACTTTGCCACAAACTGGACTCCCCTATCAGAAACCACATCATCCGGGATTCCGTGTAACCGGAAGACGTGTTGTATAAAAAGATCGGCCAATTCTTGGGCTGAGGGAAACCCTTTAAGTGGAACAAAATGGGCCATCTTGCTGAACCTGTCTACAATTACCCAGATGACTGTCATGCCTTCGGACCTGGGGAGCTCGCCAACGAAGTCCATGGACAAATGAGTCCACGGTTCACTTGGCACTGGTAAGGATTGTAAGGTGCCCATCGGAGCCAGGCGAGAAGGTTTGTTCCTGGCGCAGACAATACACTCTCTGACAAATTCCCTACAATCTGAGGCCACTGACGGCCACCACACACACCTAGTGAGCAGATCTAGAGTGCGAGCGACCCCAGGGTGACCTGCATTCTTATGGGCATGGAACAACTGCATGATTTGTAATTGGAAAGGAAGTGGCACGAAGAGAACCCCTTCCGGTTTCCCTTCTGGGGTATCTAACTGATAATCAGCTAGTGTGGCTGCCCAATCCTCCCAGGTCTCAACTGCAGCTAGCACTACCTTGGGAGGCAGAATACCCTCGGGAGATGTTGACTGGGCTGTCTCAGGCTCGAAACATCTGGAGAGGGCGTCTGCTTTGACATTTCTAGAACCTGGAGTGTACGTGATGACAAATCTGAAACGCGTAAAGAACAAAGACCAGCGGGCCTGTCTGGGAGTAAGCCTTTTGGCGCCCTCAATGTACTCAAGGTTCTTATGGTCGGTATATACAACAATAGTATGTTCTGCACCCTCCAGCCAATGACGCCATTCCTGAAAGGCTAGCTTGATGGCAAGGAGTTCCCTGTTGCCTACATCGTAGTTTCTTTCAGCAGGGGAGAATCTACGTGAAAAGTAGGCACAGGGATGTGGCTTTCCTTGCAGACCTGAACGTTGAGACAGGACCGCCCCCACCCCAATCTCCGAGGCATCCACCTCCACCATGAAGGGAAGGGTGACATCGACATGTCTCAATATCGGTGCAGAGCAAAACAATTTTTTAAGGGTGTTGAAGGCTGACTGGGCCTCTGGTGACCAATGGTAAGGGTCAGCCCCTTTCTTGGTAAGACTAGTCAGAGGGGCTACTACCGAAGAGAATCCCTTGATAAATCTCCGGTAGTAGTTAGCAAAACCAAGGAATCTTTAAAGTGCTTTCAAGCCTACTGGTTGTGGCCACTCTAAGACAGCCGAAACCTTTTCTGGGTCCATAGAGAGACCTGACATTGAAATAATGCATCCCAGAAAAGGAATTTGAGTGACCTCAAAGAGGCACTTCTCTAGTTTTGGGTACAATAAATTCTGTCTCAACTTCTTCAATACATATTTGACATGCTTACGATGCTCTACGAGGTTTGGAGAGAAAATCAGTATGTCATCAAGGTATACCAAGACAAACCTCCCCAACACCTCCCTGAAGACCTCGTTAATTAACTCTTGGAAGACGGCCGGGGCGTTACACAACCCGATGGGCATAACTAGATACTCGTAATGCCCGTCGGGGGGTATTGAAGGCCGTCTTCCACTCGTCACTAGCTCTAATGCGCACCAGGTTGTATGCCCCACGTAGGTCCAATTTTGAGAAAATACTGGCGTTGGTAATCTGGGCAAAGAGATCGTCTATCAGAGGCAACGGATAGCGATTCTTTATGGTGATCTTGTTTAGACCTCGGTAGTCAATACAAGGTCTAAGACCACCATCTTTCTTTTGAACGAAGAAAAACCCTGCCCCGGCCAGTGACCGGGAAGGGCGAATGAACCCCTTTGCCAGGTTATCAGTAATGTACTCCCGCACCGCCAGTTTCTCCGGTCCGGAAAGATTATAGAGATGACCCCTAGGGGGCATACAACCAGATCTTAGGTCGATAGGGCAGTCAAAACTCCGATGTGGTGGGAGTTTATCAGCGGACCTAAGACAAAACACATCCGCAAATTCAGCGTATTGTGCTGGCACCCCCTTAACCTCTACCTTGGCAGCACAAATGGCAATCCTCCCCAAACAATGAGTATGGCAATAAGGCGACCAACGGAGTAGCTGACCTGAGGCCCAATCTATCTGTGGGGAATGGAGCTGCAACCAGGGCATACCAAGAATTACGGTGGAGGTTGCCATGCATAAAACAAGAAACTGTAAACTCTCCTTATGTAGAACCCCTATCGTGCATGACAACCTCGGGGTCTGAGAGAGTGGTTGTCTACACTGCAAGGGAGAACGATCCACAGCGGTGATGACTACTTGTCGGTCTAAAAGCTGTAAGGGAACACCCAGTCCTTTCACAAACCGATTATTCTGACTTAGAGGTAAGTTCTGTGCGTCTAGGGTATTACTTCTAACTACACCTAGACGGCAGCGTTTCCCGATTTCCTGGGGCAATTTTGAGCAATATGACCCTGCTCTGTGCAATATAAACAAAGATTTTCTGCCCTTCTGCGCTCTTTCTCGGCCCGAGTCAACCGAGAATGTCCGATTTGCATCGGCTCGTCAGTAGGAGGGGTAGGTGACGAGGACGCATAAGAGAGAGCTCTTACTGCATTCCTGCCTCTCGATTGACGCTGATAGCACAATCTGCGATCCGCACGCACTGCCAAGGAAATGGCGTCATCGGCGGACTTTGGTTCTGGGTGTCCTAACATTAATTCAGAGACTGTGTCTGACAGGCTTGAGAGGAAGCAGTCTAATAGGGCGTAGGACCCCCACCTAGATGACACAGCCCACCTTCTGATTTCGGCCGCATAAACTTCAACCGAATCTCGACCCTGCTTGAAAGTTTTGAGCTTCCTCTCAGCAGTGATCGAAGCATCCGGATCATCATAAATTATAGCCATTGTTTTAAAGAACTCCTCAACTGACGTCAGTGCTGTATCCTCGGGCGAAAGACCATATGCCCAGGTTTGTGAGTCCCCGGACAATAAGGTCTTAATAAAGGACACCCTTTGCTGCTCAGAACCTGACAAAGTTGGTCGTAGCTCGAAATAAGACAAAACCCGGTTGCGGAAGTTCTGGAAGTCGGATCTTTGCCCTGAAAACTTTTCGGGCACTGACATACGGAGATCTGTGACCGGAGGGGATTGCACTGTGGCCACAGTCGTCTGCAAGACCCGTACAGACCCAGCCAATTGGTTGATCTGAGTCTGTTGCGAATTGACCACCTCAATGAGGTTGTTAAGCGAGGTGGTTAGAGTCTCGATCTGACTGCGTAATGCATCCATACAAGTGGTCTGCTGTTCTGTAACGATTGGTGTCAGCACGCAGAGAGAATCTGATTATTGGCGATCTGCAGTATCGCCAAGAATGCAGATATATACCTGATTATTGATGATCTGCAGAATCACCGATAATACAGATATATTGCAAACCTCTGGACACCCAGCACAAGAAATACAATAAAGACAG